>NW_027315779.1:7466472-7538972 GCF_026437365.1 Eucyclogobius newberryi
CAAGTCACTCCTCCCCGTGGCACGTCACACCTCTGCTCCCATCAGCGCACAGCCGGTCCAATATTAACCCTCACTCAGTTGGCTCGGCCGCTCAGACCGTACTGCGACCCACCACCTCCCCTCCTCCTCCTCTGCATCCCTCTCATCCTAATCATCTTCCCTCTCACCATATCTACCACCACCAATCTCCAGGCCCTGGGGGGAGACATCCAATACAAATAGATCATGGAGTGCCCATGATCGTAATGTCTGCCGCCGGGGTCTGAGCGCCAAATAACCCACGTAATAAAGCTGCTAAACAGTCCTTTCTGTGTCGTCTGAGTCTCTCCAGGGTGAAATTCCATGAGTTTTCTTAAGCAGTATTTGGTAGGTATTGGGACTAGAACTAAACCAGGACTAAACTGAACCCGGTTGTAACAAGAACTGACCCGAACCCAGACAGAACCTGGTTAAATGGATGCGTGAGGAGTAAAATGTACAGGGGATACTTTTTACTTTATCAAACGCGAGAGCAGGTATCTGTACTTTCTACTCCACTGTATAAACGAGGGCTGTGTCAGGGCTAAATCTTGTCTCAATTTGATCAAACAAGACCAAAAACATACTTTAGAATTTAACCACGATCTTATGACCAAACCAAAGCTAAATAATGGAACATGGAAGACTTTATTTGACCAATTACAACACTAGAGTATCTCACGTTTTACAATGTGAGAACCGCCACCGTCTTACACTCGTTTGACCTTTCGCAGATACACGTTCTGTTTCAGCTTGGATTTCATTTCAAGCTTTATCTTTCATCCGATACAGTCGCCATTTACATACGAGTGGATTATACAGGCACGAGCTTATCAACGTACATTATGGCCGAGGCGCTCTGCGTTTCTCTCTATCAAACCCCATTAGACCTAATTTAGTAAGCTCTCCTCTGCTTCCGCTGCAGCGCCGCTCTTAAGTTTTACCACTCTGGGGATAAAGGCTGCTGCAGAACCGGAGTTATCGGCAGTGAGTTCAATTGACTGTACCAAAACGATATCGCGATCTGAAATGAACGCTACAGTGGTCGTAATAAGGACAAGGGAGCGTGGAGCGTCGTCCGATTGATCCTGGGAGTGAAATGAAGGCTATTAGAAAGCAGCGGAGAGTCGGGTGGAACATGAGTTACAATAAGAGGCTGTAGCATTCCCCACAGTTATGGATTGTTTTAATTATATGTTTGTACGTGTCACAGTGGTCTGCAATTCAACCAGTTCATCATTGTCCACTTTTTATTTAGCTCAGGCAACTGTCCAAAGCGTGTGACATTTGAATTCATCCCTTTATCACACGTTTTGTAGGTTTAATCTATCATCCCTGGCTCGTCCAAGTGCTCGGCTTTTAACTGGCTCTAATAAACAAGAACTCGTCTTAAAATCTCAGTTGCATTGATTTGATTCAAATGGTTTAATTTGGTTTTAAATGTCTCCGTGGCCTTGCACTTTTGTCCAACTTGCTGCACGTTCTCGGAGAGCAAATCCACAATCTTTACTTTACTTAAAAACCAAAGACAAAAGCAAAGGGAGACTGAGCTGTTTCTGCTGCAAAAGTCTGCAGTGTGAGCCCCCTGTGCACCTCAGACAAATTGAGTCACTTTCTGTTTTTAAATCTTTTCTTTTCCTCCCTGACTTTTCTTATGTGCTTCTGTGTATTAAGCACTTCGGTCGACTTTGTTGTTTTTAAGATGTTCCACAAATAATGTTGGACTGTGTTGTATTTTGAACCATAAAGAAAAACAACACAATGACTGATTTTAAATTGCAAACGCTTTATATTACTCCGAAGAGGGAATAGTCATAGTCGTAACTAAAGTAGATCTAGTACAAGTTACAGTCGTTATTCAATAGAAGTGGATGATGTTGACAAATCTCAATGAACCATTGTCAGACAATATGTAAATTCAATAGAAACATGTCTTTAAACATATTATTTCAGGTTTAATCATCAGACTGTAAAATCTCATACTGTGCTTTTTTTTTTAAACAGAATTACACATTTTGAAGTAAAAACAATGCATCCTTAACGTTGAATTACTTGCAATAAAAAGAGTAAAGACTGTTTGGAAATACATCAAGCATAGCTATCTAGTTTTCAAACAGGAGTTGACCTCTGGGTGACCTTCTGTCTTAACATGGACGCCCACACGAACTGACAGAAGCGTGTAAGTGCCCAGAAGCCCATTTTAGGCATCGCACCTCCGAACACAACACAGTGCAAAGAAACGTAGCCCCAAACTCCCTGTCAGGCTGAGCGAGTGGGTGTTGACGCAAATGCACCCAACATCCAAATGAGACGGCAAAGTGCAAGTGCTGTTAAGTGGTCCCAGCGTTTTTGGAGAACTTTTGGACGGCTCTCCTTAAAAAACAATCCGTCACTCATATTGATTTATGCATTAGCCCTCTTCCGATCTTAAATTTAGCCGGTCCACAGATTTTAAATACAGGGTCTACTCAGCTTTTTGTGAAGTGTCTGAACTGAGTCTGAATAAAGCCCTGATATAAACCATGCAACGATGAGTAATCATGGGCATGTTCTGTATTTCTGCAGAGTCAGGTGGGCGGGACGGAAAGGCGGATAAGCCACGAACCAGAAATGAAACGAGGTGAAAACGTCGCAGACTCGTGCAGATCTGGCAACGCTGTTAAAATGAGATCAGAGACGTTTTACTAACCTGAGTTCGACGCGGGGGAAGAAGTGGTGATCAGACCATTTGCCAGTCAACTTCAGAACTAGTTCATAACCTACAAAGGCCACGTTGGAATGTTTCTTGTGAAGTTTTCATGTTTTGTAATAGAAAGTTTGTATCACTTTAATCAGTTCTTCTGTCTGTAATTTACTACAAAGAGGAAGTTGAAGATCTTTGTAAATGGACAGTTTTTGCATAATGGATTTAAAGTCCACGCCAGATGTCCTTGTTACAAATAGTGCGGTCACATGGGACGGAAAAACAAGTGTGACAAAACCCAGCACACTTGGGTTAAAATGTGTCCTTCTGTCCTTATTTTGTAAACTATGGATTGGTCACGATGAACTCAAGTGACTCCAGACTCAAGTGACTCCAGTCGTATGCAGTGTTTTTTGACATTGAGCCTTAATCTGGGAGGTCGAAACCATGTTAGCGTTGAAAAGTAGCATTAAAGTTGTATATCAGTGTGGATTTTGCATTTCTGACGTTTCTGAATCCATCTCTTTGTCCGTTCGATGCCGTCTTCCTCCCAAGAGCAGCCAACATAAAAAAGACGTCTAGTGCTATTTTTGACCAAAGTGCTCATTAAATACAGAAACAAAAGAAAGCATTTTTGCCTTGTCACTTTCATCTAAACCAAACGACGTCGCCTCTGTCAGGGATGTGTTTCTCTAAGTCGCCCTCAGCAACGTTTCTTTCTCTTTTCTCTGTCCAAATCCATTTCTCTTTCTATCGTTCCCTCAAAACAGCAGAGATATCATTCTTTTTTAACATGAAACTGGGCTTTCCTCTTCAACTCAAAATAAACTAAAATGTCTTAGTAGAAGTAGAAAACACATCAGACTTCAAAGCCCTGAGTACATTATATTTGCAAAAAGACATATACTTTTTGTTTATTGCTCTCTTTTCTTTGGCCGTGTCGCAACAGAAATCTTATATTAACTGTGCGCTCTATCGTTGGAGGGCACAACACTTTCTTGTTCTTCTTGAGTTACTGCTTTGACCGGAACGTTCCACAGCGTCAAACGTATATCGATCTCCATGAATAGAAGCAGCAGGGGCCACCGGGTTAGATCTGTGGAGAGGCGACGCCGCAGAATCAGAGGCTCAACTGAGAACGAGCAGTCGGCAAGTCGTGTTTAAGAGATACATTCTATAACAAGTGAGTTAATAACCACATAAATGTCCACGGTGATAGAACTTGAGGTGTCACAAGTCGAACACAAGGCAATTCAAAGAGATTCAACAAGAGGAAAAACGCATTCAAATCACAAAACATTTTTAGACAGAAAAGAAGAGTGCAAAGAACATGATTGAAGTCATATGCGCGGCTTAGATTTGTGTACATATTAAGCCTATTTTTTATTCTTATTTTGTATCTGATAGCTTATCGTTATTTTCATCTGTTACGCCCGGATAGCAACTCCAGCGGCAACGACGAGGACAGAGCAGAGCTGAGACGATTTCAGATGGTGCAGATCCACGTGCATTTTATTTACAGTGATTTACAACCAAAAATGGTTTAAAACACAGCAACATGTTCACACAGCATCAACACACGAGCAACTGCCACCAGGCACCTTTTATAGGCCACTGGGTTAAATGGACCCTCCTACTCAGAGGACCAGGTAAGTTACAATCTTTCTAAAACAGCACAGATAAAAGCTAAGTGTAGAAAAACAGTGTCAATATACATACTTCAATTTAATACAAAAATATATTCTTTTTCTTAATTTACTGTGCACCATTTCAACCTTATCATATATTTTAAAATAGTCAGTTCCCTAAAACACCCCTCCTATTTTCCCACAATGTTCTGCCCCGGAACCTTCTTACGGTGCTCCGGCCATGGATGTATTATATTATCTATATTAACTATATTATGGCTCCGGCTCCCTGGGGACTCACCTAAAATGGCTGACACATCAGGTAAGGTAACGTTTCATTTGGATAAACTAAACCGTTACATATATTCTTTCTTCTGTTGCAGGTCAACTCACACAACAACCCTCTCAATAAATCCTTTACAACACCCGCTTGTTTCCTTTGATTCTCTTCTTGAGCCTATGGAAGGGTCAGCTACATTACATCATCCCATCACAGATTTAAATTGTTTCTCTTTTTGACGTTGCACCGAATCACCAAGACAAGTTCCTATGTTTGCCTTAAACCTTTTCTGGTTCTGAGCTAAACAAAACTAGTTTAGAGACTCAAACAAACAAACAAACAAACAAACAAACAGACATTGGTCAACAGGACAAACAGATTCACATGAAATATCCAAATAATATTACAGAAAATTCCACAATCAAACTTAGATTTTAGAGGTTTTATGTCGATTGTGTCAGCATATGGTGGAAAACATACAAGATATTCAAAAATAGTGCTGCCCGGTGGTGTAGTGGTTAAGACACAGCACACGTATGCCGGGCTCAAGCTGCAGCCGGCCAACTCCGAGTATTTACAGCATATCCTCCTTTCTCTCTCATCCCCCGTTTCACACAACTTTCCTGTCAATAAAAGCCTTCGGGAACAAAATCTTAAGAAATAAAATAAAAGACATGCAAAAACAAGATCCTTAATATAGTCCCTGACATGAAATTGAATGTAGTTTAACGCTACGGCAGATGTATTTACTAAAAACGTATCTATCCTTGCCCCGGGCGTCTCTGCGCGCCACAGCGTTTAGCCGAATTACAACACATTTATTCCGGCTCCAGTTTGCCTTTAGGATTCTCTCTCGCGCTGAATCAACAAAGGCCCCTGAGTGTGGGATTAAGAAGCAGCTTTCCACCCGAGTCAGTCTGTTATATTGTAAATACTGAGTTTGGATCGGAATCAAAACTGATGCCAACGTGTTCTCACAGTACATTATGTTGCAAGATATTCTTCTGGAGAGATCAGTCCCCGGTCGCAATAAGACATTTATTTTTTTCCTATTCTTTATCATCAAATTGGTTAGACTTTCTCCAGAGTTTTGGATGGAAAAGTGATCGCTGTAGATAATGCTTTGTATCTTGGGGCTTTAACACAAGGTCAGTGTCTCCGTTTAATCAAGTCATATTGAAATAGAGTATTATTTAACAGGAATAGCTCGACTTTACTTTGACCTTTTCATTTCGCTTTCCCCGACTGTCCGTGTGGATCCATGTGTCACAATTCACACAAAGTCCGTCCACAGTGATTAAGGTCAAACGGACTCTAATCACTTATGACGGCGGGAACCTTTCTGTTTTCTATAGGCATCAATCAAGTGCTCTGTACTTTGGGATTCACGTGTAAGATGTTATTGGGAGGTAGAAAAGGTCGAAAAATGTGTCAGATGTTCACTTCATTCAAGGAGCAATATAACAATGTTTCAATCATTGTTTGAATTGATGTACAAAGACATAAGCTCAATTTACTCTGGCTAGCTGTTATCATCATGCAGCTACATAACTTTTACTTGTGCAAGGGGGAAATACAACAAATGGAAGCCTATTTTATAACTTTACAATACAATTTTGTCCCGTATTTCTGAATTATTAGGAAGCATTTTGTTGTAATTACATTGCTTAAACATAAAGTGCGTTTGAGGTGTTGGAACACGCATTTCCGAACATTATTTGACAATGTTACTTCCTGGTTGGACACGAGATCATTCCCTAATTGTTTCCTAATGACCATGATGTAAACAAGGGTCAAGACATCCATATAAATACACAATAATAATGATTTGACGAATAATAATAACAGATAACGCCTTTGTTGTGTTAAATGATTTAAATCGTTGTGTGTAAATGATCCCTGCATTTCGATAATGAGGGATAACTTTTTAGAACTCATTAGCAAAGTAGTTCTAAGAAATAGATGAGAACCTGAGTGCACTTTAAGGTCACAGGTTCCAAATCTCTTATCTAAATGACTGACAGCTTTACGTCGGAGGCAATTAAAACCGCTATCCATCCCATCTTTTCTCACAATACCTTCATCCTTCTGCCTGATTTGATTTGAGGCAGATATATTTATGTTACATGCACTAACAGCCAGACTGATTAACCGTGAGCCCGCTCTGGTCATGCCTCCAGAAGCTCCAGGTAATTACTATCATCGACCTCTGCACACGGAGCCACAACACAAGCCAATGGGCAAGAGCTGAACACTGTTATCCATCTCGGTCTAACCCATCTAACCCTAACCCATCAGGAGAAGAGTCATCTGTATTGTTATTGCTAATGGAGGGATTTGATTTAGTCAAGCTGGGCAATTCTTTAAGAGTATGACCACGAGCCTAATAATGTCAACCTATAGGGAAATAAACTGACTCAGTATTCTGACGTTTGGTACCACTTTGTCACAACTACAACTTAATAAGCCTTAATTCAGCATGAGGAAAGACTTGAAACAGTGAATATATAGTTTATCATGAATGATTCAGGCTTAGGAACTACTTAATTAAGGCGTTATGATGTTATTTAAGTAGTTACTGAGCATGATTAAACCATTGTTTCATTATGAATTGAATGCAAAACGAGTTGGTGTAATTAATCCCTATTTGTCCAAGAGTTGTCTATACTAGGAAAAGTTTCAAAGGACAATGTGAAAAAACAACAACAAAAAACATTGTCCGGATTTCACCATTTCACCCTCAGGCCCTAAAAAACAGTTGCCATGTTATGATACTTCAATATCTTAAGTAATAGAAACAATTTGGGTCTTGTTTTTTGATCATTAGCCCATTTCCTCCACATAAATACATTAAACAGTTAAATTATTCGAAACACCCATGTGTTCAGTGTTTAGACAGTGGATTTTTTTATTGTGTCGCTGAAATCGTAAAATACATAATTAGCCACAAGGAATCTCCAAAAATGCCATCCCTAAAACTGAAAATTGTTCCAGGACGACCTCAGGGTTAATGTTAAACCCTTTTTACAAAATCTTTTGAGCACCGTAGCCTGAAAATACCACACAACAGCTGCAGTTCTGATTGTTCTGGACTTGTTGTCTAGCTCAGGAATCACCAATATTTTAGAACAAAAAGATCAAGTACACAAAACAAGACCACCACAAAATGTTCAAAAACTGAGGGTCCTTGCCACCCGAGGTAAACCCCCTGAGGGCTCCTACTCTCCAAACTGGTCCAGCCTTTGAAAACATTACATTAAAGAAGCTGTACCTGTTTTTTACTCTTCAAAACCATGAATAACTGAACTAGTTCATTCTAAAGTCTGTCCAAAGTTATACCACACTTTCCTCCAAACACATTCCGAGCATCCTAAGAAATCACGTTTATAAGTGTTTTCACAACTTTCCGATGCCAGAGTGAAGATTTGCTGTCACGGTAACCCTCATGACAACTAGGATGCCAACAGAGCACTTCCTGGTTTTCAGAGAATGAAACGCTCCTGATACAGAACATACATTATCCTTTAAGTTTAACCATAAGAGCTGCTTATATCTGCTCAATAATATGCTCAACTGCGTGGAGAAAAAACAAGTACAGCCTATTTAACTTGACGTACTCAGTGACAGGCGGTTGTAATGTGTAATCATTCAAACAGTATTTAAGGCTCGTAATAATCTTATTGGCTTTGTCATTTTACAGCTCAACAATTCAACTATTCCTCCCCTTTTCATGATTGTTCGGGAGCAACTATGTGTGCAATTACATGTCACGTGCATTAGCAGACAATAAATCACATGCTCACTCCACTGTACGTGTGGTATAATTACATTGTGTGAGGTAGTGCTGCTGACCACCCACATCAAACACACGACACGCAAGAATTCAAATGAACACGAAACTGAGCCTTATGAATAAGCAAATCAAACAGGCTTTAACATGTATATTTTGAATATTATAGATGGTGATAGAACAAGGGAAGCAGACAAAGTGTTGAGAATACATAAATCATGCTAGTAGTTGTATAAACAGGTGATGTCACGCCTCTGCTCAAAGTCGAAGATAGAACAAAGAAGTCTCACTATCGATGTAGTAAATGTAGTAAATGTAGCAAATGTGGTAAATGTGGTAAATGGTCAGTCGTTAAATGTAAACAATATTTTCAACATATAAAGGCAAGTTTATTCTTATAGGTAGATATACTGTGGATAATGGTATGATTAATGTACACATTATTGTCCATGTGGGGAAATGTGTCCTCTGCATTGTACCAATCCTTTAATGTTGCTGGGGAAACCTGTCAGGAGCCGTGGAACCTGTCAGGAGCCGTGGAACCTGTCAGGAGCCGGGTCCAGGGAGTGCATATTATAAATCTGAAAACACATTTCTCATTGACGCAGACAATTAGGTCTGTGTCAGCTAAAATGTTGCCAATTCACAATATTGGCTGACACAAACATTTATATTAAAAAAAGTGACACAACGGATCAAAAATGCTTGGTTAAAAGTCTGTACAGATGAAGCGGGGGGTGAGGAGCGTGTAATTTCTACACAACAGTTTAAATTGTAGCATCTTGACGAGAGCAGAGGGCGTCCTCGCAGCCTCCCCAAGGACGGTTACCCAAATTATTACTGTACGGTGATTATGTGAAAGTGTGAGAACTGGAGCTCTGCAATTGGTTGGTCCTTGAGCCTCCATAACCAGACATTTGTAAGAAAAAATAACATCTAAAAACAAGATGAGAGATGTGTTAATATGTAATAATTTAAAATCTAATTTAAAGTAATTCTGTTTGGTTTGGCCGCTTTAATATTTACTTAACAGAAATTGAAAATGCGTCTGTGAGATCTTGCTAGCTTCATCGCTTCTTTGAAATATTGAGTAGCAAGAGCAATAGTTTGATAAGACATCATTTTAGAAAAACATCTTTTCGAACGCCGGGATGAGAATGATCTGACATCACTTTGAAATACTTTTGACCACTTTAACTCCTCAGATATTTATTTAGATATATTCCTGTCATTAGAGTGATCTGCGTTTCTTTCATACATCATCTTTGATTTGTGTTCTCCTAAAACCCGAGGCTCATGAGGTGACAGACCTGATGGCGGTCTCTGTGTCACGGTGAAAATGGCCATTGATCACAAAGTGGAGCTGGCACCTCTGAACTGTGGTCACGCTCGGACTGATGAGGCTGAGGAAGTGCCAGAGGTGAGAGACTCTGGGGAAACACGGGTGATTGAGGTTAGACAAAATCCCAGCTATGAGCTATTGCATTTACTGTAGACTGGATTAGTTTCATGGTTCTTCTGAAATATGAGAGGAAATAGGATGAGTCACGTTTTGCTCACAGCTGATTCCATGTTAGTTTTCTGAAATTCTAAACTAAACCTCTTGACATGTTTTTTTCTTCTTTAGTTTATTTCTAATGGCATCTTTAAGTTCATGTGTCCCTCTTGAACTGCTGAAAGTGGCTCTGAAAATGTAACTTTTCCATAACCACCCAATTTCTTCTTCTTCTTCTTCTTCTTCTTCTTCTTCTTCTTGTACTTCTTCTTCTTCTCGTGCTTCTTCTTCTTGTTCTTCTTCTTCTTCTTGTGCTTCTTCTTCTTCTTCTTGTGCTTCTTCTTCTTCTTGTGCTTCTTCTTCTTCTTGTGCTCCTTCTTCTTCTTATGCTTTTTCTTGTGCTTCTTCCTCTTCTTCTTGTTCTTCCTCTTCTTCTTGTGCTTCTTCTTGTTCTTATTTTTCTTCTTGTGCTTCTTCTTCTTATTATTCTTCTTCTTGTGCTTCTTCCTCTTCTTCTTGTTCTTCCTCTTCTTCTTGTGCTTCTTCTTGTTCTTCTTTTTCTTCTTGTGCTTCTTGCTCTTCTTCTTGTGCTTCTTCTTCTTCTTCTTGTGCTTCTTCCTCTTCTTCTTGTTCTTCTTTTTCTTCTTGTGCTTCTTCTTCTTCTTCTTGTGCTTCTTCCTCTTCTTCTTGTGCTTCTTCTTCTTCCTCTTCTTGTGCTTCTTCTTCTGCTTCTTCTTCTTCTTCTTCTTCTTCTTCTTGTGCTTCTTCCTCTTCTTCTTGTGCTTCTTCTTCTTTTCTTCTTGTGCCTCTTCCTCTTCTTCTTGTGCTTCTTCTTCTTTTCGTGCTTCTTCTTCTTGTGCTTCTTCTTCTTCTTGTGCTCCTTCTTCTTCTTATGCTTTTTCTTGTGCTTCTTCCTCTTCTTCTTGTTCTTCCTCTTCTTCTTGTGCTTCTTCTTGTTCTTCTTTTTCTTCTTGTGCTTCTTGCTCTTCTTCTTGTGCTTCTTCTTCTTCTTCTTGTGCATCTTCCTCTTCTTCTTGTGCTTCTTCTTCTTCCTCTTCTTGTGCTTCTTCTTCTGCTTCTGCTTCTTCTTCTTCTTCTTCTTCTTCTTCTTCTTCTTCTTGTGCTTCTTCCTCTTCTTCTTGTGCTTCTTCTTCTTTTCTTCTTGTGCCTCTTCCTCTTCTTCTTGTGCTTCTTCTTCTTCTTGTGCTTCTTCTTCTTCTCGTGCTTCTTCTTTTTGTGCTTCTTCTTCTTCTTGTGCTTCTTCTTCTTGTGCTTCTTCCTCTTCTTGTTGTGCTTCTTGTTGTGCTTCTTCTTCTTCTTGTGCTTCTTCTTCTTCTTCTTCTTCTTGTGCTTCTTCCTCTTCTTCTTGTGCTTCTTCTTCTTCCTCTTCTTGTGCTTCTTCTTCTGCTTCTGCTTCTTCTTCTTCTTCTTCTTCTTCTTGTGCTTCTTCCTCTTCTTCTTGTGCTTCTTCTTCTTTTCTTCTTGTGCCTCTTCCTCTTCTTCTTGTGCTTCTTCTTCTTCTTGTGCTTCTTCTTCTTCTCGTGCTTCTTCTTTTTGTGCTTCTTCTTCTTCTTGTGCTTTTCTTCTTGTGCTTCTTCCTCTTCTTCTTGTGCTTCTTCTTCTTTTCTTCTTGTGCCTCTTCCTCTTCTTCTTGTGCTTCTTCTTCTTCTTGTGCTTCTTCTTCTTCTCGTGCTTCTTCTTTTTGTGCTTCTTCTTCTTCGTGTGCTTCTTCTTGTGCTTCTTCTTCTTCTTGTGCTTCTTCCTCTTCTTCTTGTGCGTATTGTGCTTCTTCTTCTTCTTCTTCTTCTTGTGCTTCTTCTTGTGCTTCTTCTTGTGCTTCTTCTTGTGCTTCTTCTTCTTGTGCTTCTTCCTCTTCTTGTGCTTCTTCTTGTGCTTCTTCTTGTGCTTCTTCTTCTTCTTCTTCTTGTGCTTCTTCTTCTTCTTGTGCTTCTTCTTCTTCTTGTGCGTCTTCTTCTTCTTCTTCTTGTGCTTCTTCTTCTTGTGCTTCTTCTTCTTCTTCTTGTGCTTCTTCTTCTTCTTCTTCTTCTTGTGCTTCTTCTTCTTGTGCTTCTTCTTCTTGTGCTTCTTCTTCTTCTTCTTGTGCTTCTTCTTCTTCTTCTTGTGCTTCTTCTTCTTCTTCTTCTTCCTCTTCTTCTTGTGCTTCTTCTTCTTGTGCTTCTTCTTCTTCTTCTTCTTGTGCTTCTTCCTCTTCTTGTGCTTCTTCTTCTGCTTCTTCTTCTTCTTCTTGTGCTTCTTCCTTTTCTTCTTGTGCTTCTTCTTCTTCTTCTTCTTCTTCTTCTTTTTCTTCTTGTGCCTCTTCCTCTTCTTCTTGTGCTTCTTCTTCTTCTTCTTGTGCTTCTTCTTGTGCTTCTTCTTCTTCTTGTGCTTCTTCCTCTTCTTCTTGTGCTTCTTCTTGTGCTTCTTCCTCTTCTTCTTGTGCTTCTTCCTCTTCTTGTGCTTCTTCTTCTTCTTGTGCTTCTTCTTCTTCTTGTGCTTCTTATTCTTGTGCTTCTTCTTCTTCTTTTTGTGCTTCTTCTTCTTCTTATGCTTCTTCTTCTTCTTCTTCTTGTGCTTCTTCTTCTTCTTCTTCTTGTGCTTCTTCTTCTTCTTCTTGTGCTTCTTCTTCTTCTTGTGCTTCTTCTTCTTCTTGTGCTTCTTCCTCTTCTACTTGTGCTTCTTCTTCTCCTTGTGCTTCTTCTTCTTGTGCTTCTTCTTTTTCTTGTGTTTCTTGTGCTTCTTCTCCTTGTGCTTCTTTTTTCTTGTGCTTCTTGTGTTTCTTGTGCTTCTTCTCCTTGTGCTTCTTCTTCTTGTGCTTCTTGTGTTTCTTGTGCTTGCTTCTTCTTCTTCTTCTTCTTGTGTTTCTTGTGATTCTTCTTCTTCTTCTTCCAAGTTATAGTGTCATTTACACAGTGTTTGTGGAAAATAAACTTGTAATAAATCATATGTTTTCTTGTGTTGTGCTCTGTGCTCTTGGAGCTCCATCTGGATCGTTACCATGGCGTTAGCGTCGTGGACGAGGTGTGAGTGAAGTTCTCGCCGTGATAACAAACGAAGCCGTTTCCAACACTGAAAATAGGGCCATTAACATAAAGAGCGATTCATTCCCCGCACCAGGAGGACAGGTTTGTTCTGCTGGTAACAGGCTACAATTCTTCACAAGTTAATAACAGGACACAAATAATTCCCCTTTTCCTTTGGTTTCACAGAGAAACAAAGTGAATATCACCAAGATCCTATAACTCACAGTCTTGAGGTACATTATTTTAGTGTAGAAACAGATACGAATTTACCCCCGAACTGTGCTTAAGTCAGTTTAATGTGAGTGAACTATCGTGTGTTACCGCTGCATCAACTCAGCACTGCCAAAGTTTAATGGAACATAAAATGGGAAACATAATGTACCGTAAAGTGTGTTATTTTATATCTGATTGTAGAAATGTAATGAGGATATGCAAATAAACAAGTGCAGGGATGGGGAAAATTGACTGCGGTAAAATACATACAAAAATTAAATCTTACACAGTACTTTTATCAAAAACAGCGTCAGGATAAGATGTAATCCAGTGAATTGTAAGAGAACTGCTGGGAAATAGACATTAAAACAGCAATATAACGCCAAAACATGATTAAATCTCTACACTGAATGAGAGGATATGAGATTCTAGAAAGCATATTAAATACAACTGGGCTGTTTGGAGTAGTATTTACATTCAAATCAAAATGTAAATCGCATAAAACAAGCAACTTTCCATTCAGTGCTATTAGTAATATGTAATATATATATATATATATATATATATATATATATATATATATATATATATATATATATATATATATATATATATATATATATAACCTCAGGTAACTTAAGTAGAAGTACGACATGTCAGATAAAAACAACAAAAAGTGACTTATACAGAAAAATAAAAATCACTGCTTTTGAAGGCTCGCTACAGTATGTAACTTTTCTAGTGGAAAGTGCAGCACCCTGTCTTTATGAGGTGTTCACACACTCTGAACACACTCTAAACACACTCTAAACTTACTCTAAACACACTCTAAACTTACTCTAAACACACTCTAAACACACTCTAAACACACTCTAAACTTACTCTAAACTTACTCTAAACACACTCTAAACACACTCTAAACACACTCTAAACACACTCTAAACTTACTCTAAACACACTCTAAACTTACTCTAAACACACTCTAAACACACTCTAAACTTACTCTAAACTTACTCTAAACACACTAAACACACTCTAAACTTACTCTAAACACACTCTAAACACACTCTAAACACACTCTAAACTTACTCTAAACACACTCTAAACACACTCTAAACTTACTCTAAACACACTAAACACACTCTAAACTTACTCTAAACACACTCTAAACACACTCTAAACACACTCTAAACTTACTCTAAACACACTCTAAACACACTCTAAACTTACTCTAAACACACTCTAAACACACTCTAAACTTACTCTAAACACACTCTAAACACACTCTAAACTTACTCTAAACACACTCTAAACACACTCTAAACACACTCTAAACTTACTCTAAACACACTCTAAACACACTCTAAACTTACTCTAAACACACTCTAAACACACTCTAAACTTACTCTAAACTTACTCTAAACACACTCTAAACACACTCTAAACTTACTCTAAACACACTCTAAACTTACTCTAAACACACTCTAAACACACTCTAAACTTACTCTAAACACACTCTAAACACACTCTAAACTTACTCTAAACACACTCTAAACTTACTCTAAACACACTCTAAACACACTCTAAACTTACTCTAAACACACTCTAAACTTACTCTAAACACACTCTAAACTTACTCTAAACACACTCTAAACACACTCTAAACTTACTCTAAACACACTCTAAACACACTCTAAACTTACTTTAAACACGACCGGTATGTCGTAGAGCAACATTAAATAATGAGTATAATAAGTCTTTGTGAAGTGGATGGATGCAGTGGACTCTGGACTCTCCTGCAGTGTCGGCTTCTGTTGCTTCTGTTGCTCTGAGCTCCCAATGCAACACTTCCCATTCGCACGCTCGTTTATCAGGCCCCCAGTGTCATTCATCAAATACAGGCAGTAATTTAGCTTCTCCTTTTTAAACCGTGTAACATTTCTGTCGATACCACCGCCGCGGCAGCTCGTTCATCATGATCGCTGTGCTTAAGCGGGAGATAGAGACATCGCCAGTAAAACTTTGATTTTTAGCCGCCGCGAAACAATAAGTGTTCCAAACGTTTTCAGTGCCAAACCATTACGTTTGCCTTTATTTTGTCACAGTTCATGTTCATATATTATATTCGCTGTTTCGTGTTGCGTTGCATAACCGAAGCAGATTCCTTGTTTTGTTCACTTAAATTGACAATAAACCTTTTTTCTGATCTTAAAGGTTTAACTTTTCGGATGAACACTTACTATTCCTCATGGAGATGGTATTGTCCACGGTGTGAATGCTCCACAGTATGGCATTAAACATATTTATATCCATGGAGACGAGTTACAGTCAACCAGGCCAAGTTACCGGTCAGATCGGCGAGCCCACTCACTGTAAGAATAGCGCGTTTTGAAGGTATTTTTCAAACAATGCAAACAATGGACGGATTAGTTTAATGTCTAATGTCTTAAAACGGTGGGAGGTTCCAGGCAAAGCGATAACATCCACATGGAAGAAAGTGGTAAAGTTACAGACAGAACTATCCTAGAGTGGCCATTTTAATTCAAACGCAAAGGTCTCTCTCTGTGCAGCCGCTGGTGTTCTGAGTGACAACCGCAGAGGCGCCGAGGAGAGACGCTGCGCCGGCGAGCAACGATGACGAAACGAGCCCATAAAGATGTCTGTAAGACGCTCTCCCTACTCTCTCGCTCTTATCTCCTTTCTTCTAACAATATTACGGGATTACAGTGTAACATAAGACCTACCAAGTCCACAGAGAGAGGAAGATCTAATTAGTGATTCCCTCCACAGGACCGCGGCCTCCATCCTTACAGCACAACGCACTGTGAGTCCCGTTGTCCGGAGCGACGGGAAATCAATCCGGCCATTCGATTTGACAAGAGCACATTAACTTTGCACACTGTGTTCTGGGGGATGTCAGGAGTGGAGCAGCAAGTGACTCCGTCGCGGCAAAACATCAGTCCAAACATGGAGATGGTTGTTGTTTCCTTGGGCAAGAGACATTTCACTCATCTGGTCCGTGTGGAGGTTCTGTCGTGAATATTTAAAGGGGGCGTTGTGTGGTTATCGCTCGTCCGCCCTAGGACAGCTACGACTGTTATTGACATGGAAAAAGTAAATGAATAATACACCATAAAACAGCTTTCAGTAATATTTTGCTTGCTACGCTAATAGTGCATTGGTGAAGAAAGGTATGATGTTTCTTTTTAAATGTAATATTTTAATAGATTCAATACTATTTTGAATGTTAAAGGCAATGCAGGCGCAACAACAGCCATAACAGCCATAGGTGTAATGACACCTTGCAGCGCCCAAGTTTGTGTACTTACACTCTAAACTAAGTAGAGTAGGATATGAACTCCTTGTTTCCATGGAGATGTTACTGCGTTGCCTTAAATAAACCAAAGTATGGCATTAAAATGATTTATTCACCTTATTCCGACCTGCCCACTTTTGCCTCTTTTTGCCACGGATTGGTTCTTTCCGTTGTATCAGCACTTCCGTTGTATCGGTACTTATGTTGTACCGGCACTTCCGCTGTATCAGCACTTCCTTTTTATCGGTACTTATGTTGTACCGGCACTTCCGCTGTATCAGCACTTCCTTTGTATCGGTACTTATGTTGTACCGGCACTTCCGCTGTATCAGCACTTCCTTTTTATCGGTACTTATGTTGTACCGGCACTTTCGTTGTATCAGCACTTCCTTTGTATCGGTACTTATGTTGTACCGGCACTTCCGCTGTATCAGCACTTCCTTTGTATCGGTACTTATGTTGTACCGGCACTTCCGCTGTATCAGCACTTCCGTTGTATCGGTACTTATGTTGTACCGGCACTTTCGTTGTATCAGCACTTCCGTTGTATCGGTACTTATGTTGTACCGGCACTTCCGCTGTATCAGCACTTCCTTTGTATCGGTACTTATGTTGTACCGGCACTTTCGTTGTATCAGCACTTCCGTTGTATCGGTACTTATGTTGTACCGGCACTTCCGCTGTACCTGCACTTCCGTTGTATCGGCACTTCCGCTGTACCGGCACTTCCGCTGTACCGGCACTTCCGCTGTGCCTGCACTTCCGTTGTACCTGCACTTCCGTTGTACCTGCACTTCCGTTGTACCTGCACTTCCGTTGTACCTGCACTTCCATTGTACCTGCACTTCCGTTGTACCTGCACTTCCGTTGTACCTGCACTTCCGTTGTACCTGCACTTCCGTTGTACCTGCACTTCCGCTGTACCTGCACTACCGTTATGCCTGCACTTCCGTTGTGCCTGCACTTCCATTGTACCTGCACTTCCGTTGTATAGTATATAGTAGATGTGTAAAATATCCAATGTTCATGTGACCGACAAGTCAACAATGCACAGATTCCTTTGGCGTTCCGAAAAGGACTTTTTAGTCTGAGTAGAACTTGTTTCCTCTGTAGGTCACAGCTCCGTGTTCACTAATACAAGCGGAGGAAGGATTACGTCATAGGGCGGCGCTTACGCAGACTTTTAGAGATGGTGAATATAACAATAATTTGACAAACATGCATTCTTACTGAGAGCTGCCGGTCTCGATGGCAGTTTAAGTTTATTGCCAGACGGTGCAACTGCTATATCCATGGAGACCAGAAGCAGGCGGCGGACTCTCCAAAGCTCAAATCTGGTAGAATAAAATAAAAAGTCGTAATACTATAATATATTTGAAAAGATGTAAATCATTTTCAGTAAAACACTCCCAATTAGGTCAAGCAGCATAACATGTGCATAACAGACAAACACGCGTCAGGTTCTGTCTCTTCCCTGCGACACTGGAGTAGAAATGCCTTGCTCCAAAAGCCCATCATCTTTGGGGGCCCGCGAGCCGAGCGGGCCCTTCAGGGACACACTGAGCTGATGTGATCTGACAGAACATACAATACTCCACCGTTTGAACACAGTCGGTGCAGCTGCTGTCTCTAATTGGCCCGCGCTCCAGTGCGAAGGCAAAACCATCCGCGAGACAGTGTTTTCTGCAGGATTGTGTTGTTGTTGTTCCAGAATCAGAATGACACATATTATGGCTCCGTGTGTGTGGCAGGTTGCTTAGCGTCAGCACAGAACGTCCAATCTTTTCTTTCTACAGAATTCGGAGTGAATGTTTTCAAGAGGTTGTGCTGAATAATTTACACAAAGGCAGAATACATTTGTGCTGTTGTCACAAAAGTAACATTTCAAACTCAATCTTGGAAGTCTCAGTACCAATTTTGAAACAAAAAACGATAAACGCTATTTTTAAGTGAATACATTGTAATTTTCAACTTTAATATGATGTTTCTGATTTACCCTCTCTACTCTAATCCAGATATGTCCTTTTTATTCTTCCAGTTTCTAGTATTGATCAGTGTCTGGACATATATATAATAGATTAAAGACACTTCTGTTTGGATGATAATAGGAAACCAACTCATTCTGCTGAAAACTGTCACAAAAATAAACATAAAATCCTCACTTTGAGATTGGTTGGCTAAAATAATATTGACATTGCAGTCTTATGTTTACCAGAGGGGAATTGCATCATGGGATTGCATCATTCTCTCCGTCGAGACATTTAGAGTGACCTAAGAGTAAATATTTGTTCTCTTGCAGCAAAAGCGAGTCAAGACCTGGAGCATTAGATGGTTTTACAAGTTTTAAGTTCAACTATTGCTTGACTTGTATTTAGAGGTGGGCAATATATCAAATGTATGTAATGTTGCAAATGATGTTTTGAAGATATGCAAAATGTGAATATTGAGTAGGGCTGGGGATCGCAACTATTATTATTTTTTTCATTGATCAATCTACATTTTTGATTCGATATTATTTGTTCATTCAAAAAACTGTGTAAAAATGACTTTTAGTTATGACTTAATGAATACAAACCAAACAGACTTTTCATTTTTAACCCAAATAATATTCAAATTTCTTCCCCTAAAGTCTGACTTCTGCTCAAAACCACGTGTTTTTACTGCCTTAATATAGTGTGTATTGTTCACAGTAAAAATGAATACAAAAAGAGAATAAATATGGAGATAGTTATGTTGTAAAATAAACCTGTAAATGGATATTTTGTCTCTTTTGCGATTGTTTTACATTTACATTTCACATTTGTCTGACAATTAAACCTCAACTAATACACTCTGAGACATATTAAACACATTTCTTTTGGATTAACATGATCATGATAAACTATTGAAATCGGAATATTCTCAGTATTTCCCAATCCTAATTGTATTATCCTGCTTTTCATATAAATAATTAAATAAAAACTACTTGAGACCTTACACTTACCTTACACTCAAAAAACATCTCCAAATCCATTTTCATAACCTATTTATTGTTTTTGCTCAACTGACCTTTACATCTGAGCAAACCCAACTCCACTGCAGCGCTTCACCCAAAAGATAATTCACTTTTATGAATGTCCCAACCAGTTATAAATATTCAGACACTGACATTTCAGAGATTGTGAGTGCCCAGATATCATTTCGCGTGCTTCACAGTGACAATGCAGCCAAGGACGGTAATCGCTCAGCTAAAGGTGAGATGAGGTGCTGTTGAAAGCCATTCAGGCAAAGTAATCAGTGATGTAGCTCAAAGTAATAATGCATATAAAGTTACATCAGAACATTCAAACGGAAGGTGTTCAGAGCCCGGTGTGAGGATTGTCCTGCAGCAGTGGGGGAACCTGAACTTTATTTTATTTTTTGTACAATATAAGCTCTTCACGGTCCACGGCCCACCCACACAGATCACAGGAGGTAAGTAATAGTGACTCGGGAAACACCGTTCTAACATTCATCTTAAGCCAAGTACAGCTCCAACCTTTGGCACAACGTGATCGCTCCACTATTTAACTTGTTTTATTGCAGTTGTTCTAAGAGATAAAACACTGTGAAACGACTTATGAAGTTGCGTAAATTCAGCCTGGAAGACCTAACTCCACCCGTCTACGTCAAGGCCACCTGCTCCCCAGCTCCCCAAATACTTTTAAGCGTTGCATTAAACTCCCAAATATAAGTCTCCAACAGCACTATTAAAAATGGTTAGTCTTGCTCCTATCTGGCCTTCTTTAGACAAAAAAAGCAAGCGTGAGGTCAAAGGCCAAACTCATTTCAACAGCTCTTTCCAGTAACAACAACATTAGCATTTTATCAGGCAAATTCCCTCCTAAACTTTTGCATATTTACCTGTCCTCCACGCTTTCCTCGAATGATCTGGGCCCGTCCCTCTGCCCGGCCCTCAACGCTCACGAGCTCACGAGCGCATCATTATTTCACTAACAGGAACGCTGCCGCAGAAATGCCAAAGAAGGTCACAACTTTCCTCCTCTCGACAGCGATGCATGAGCAACTGTGAATACACTGAATAATGAAATCAATATTGAATAAACAACTAAATTGACGTATAACTTTTGTAATAGCAGCATAGAGTTGTGGCTGCTGTATTGACCGTTATAAATATACACGGTGCCCTTTGAATTTTAAGACAATTACCACACAAAATTACAGTCTGCAGTCGGATTTAAAATGTCAACATATGCGGGCCTGAGCAGCATGTCCACCAGGAAATATGTGTTTATGAAATGCAAAAAGTCATGCTGTGCTGGAGCAGAAAGAGCCTCGCGTTCCAGGAATGAGGAGGATGTTCAGTCTAACTTTATATGGCAAAAAATAATGCATTTTTTTTTTTGTTAATGTTTAATGCAGATTTATTCGCTTTTTGGGTTATTAGTTATTGCTTGGCTTCAAATGTTCCACTGTATTAAACTATTTTAAAGGGAACATTATAAAAGTACCAATATGACCTTGAAGATTTTACCACTTAAGTCTGTGTTAATCCAAACCTTTACCAATCGCCCAGTGCTGACCTTTCCTTACCGTACACACATATTTCCTCTTCTGCACGACATAACCCTCTGCCGCTTTGTAGCCTTATGAAATGAGTTAGTCAATAAAAAGGATTAAGAGCGGTAAATAATTGCATTTGGATCCATACTGCCCCGAGCGTCCCCTTCTGGGCCTCTGGAGATTCACTGCAATGTCCATTAACCTCCACATACGCACTCACACACATCTCTGCTTCTCTCTCTAGTGCTTCCCCTGAGGTCACTGACTTATGCGCTAATCGTGGAGCTGAATGCAAGGTAGCGGCGTAATAACGGGTTACTGATCATAACGGAAAATTAAAGCATACTAAAGATGATGCTTAATTAATTAAAATTGTGATATAGGTTAAGGGAATCAATGAAAAAATATATATAAATATATATTGGATAAAAGTGTTGCTCCGAACTAATTACAAAAATGTGTCCAAAGAAAGAAAACATTTTGGTATGTAGCTACAGTTGTAAGAATCCCAAACAACTGCCAGAGGCAGTGCTTTAAGGACTAGATTCTTGCGCATGTGCAGGTTTAGAGATTATAAACTCAATCACTGTGACCCACGTGAGTCTATATAATCATATGACACTGGTACATTCACATAGAGAGTACGTGGGACTGAACACTCTGGCGGTCATCGGGGATTCATAGAAACATAGATTTATATCAAAAGGTCAAGAGGAATCCAAGGACCCCATAGAGACCCATCTTACCATGACGAAGAGCGATGTTGACGTAAACCTCTGAGAAGAAGCCACATTCACTGTAGAACCTGGTGAATGCATTTGGTGATATCATCCAGTGGAACTCCTTACATCGCTGCCCAGGAGGTGGTGATGCCTCTGACAAACTCCTGCTGCAGCGCTGGACCATAATAACGACTGTCCAGTGCGCCAGCCGCGGTTTAGACCGCGACTGTCCTTTACAGGGCTCCGCAAAGCACACAAACACATGACATGTTCTTTGGATTACAGCAGTTACTTTAATGTATTCATCCAGATGATCAGAAGCTAGTTAACTCGCAATTAAGTGCAATTAATCTAAGTAAACTGTTGACAATCGTATGATTAATCTCATTTTTTACAAATAGTCTGACAGCCATAACAAAACAAAAACAAAGTGTAAAATACCTGTTACCAAGACTCCTGGTTTAAATTAGGACCGAAATATGTTTTTTCCAAAATCAATCAGATTGTTATTATAGTTATGTATAATAATTTGAAGTAAGTAAGAGTAAGATTGTGGGTTAAATTCTCAGGCAGGATGGTCTTGCATCTGTTCCAGCACATGCCCGAAGGTTCACAACAACCAGATGCAGAAGATAAATGGACTGTTTGTCTTTGAATGTCAGGCCTCAAACTAAATGTCCAGGAGAACACACGTTGTTGCTTCTCTAATCTCCACAGACACTAAGAAAATTAAACTTAAAGAAAAGAAAAATAAGAAAAATGTATATTATATTTCCAACATAATTTTCTAATTTTTCTATAATATACTGCCCAACATCCATGGGGATGCTAATGCTTTACCTCAAATGTCCCACAGTACGGCATTATACATCTCAATCCAGCATTTTCATGTGTTTATTGCTCCAGAAAGACTGTGAGCGGAGTCAACTCTCCACAGATCAGACCCGTAACTTGGCCTGGCGGCGTCACTTGATCGTATCCATGGAGATAGTTTTATACCATACTGTGGAATATTCTAGGCAAAGCATTAACATCTCCATGGAGACAGCAGGTGGCAGACCCTCCAGAGGTTACGCAGTGCAACGTGGCCAGCAGCAATAATAAAACCCTCCAACACATGCTAAAAATACTAAAATACATCAAATTCAATGTTATGGAAGAAAGAAACAAGGACATTCATATGCACAACTGAGCACATCAAAGGCAGCTGCTAAATGAGCATCAGGACAGAATAATAAGGGAAAAAGTTTGGTAAAAAGCTTTGAAAATCAGCGTCCAAGACAAACAGAGCCTTCGAGTGTCTCAGATCACGAAGGTTAATCTGAAATCAAACTAAGCCACGCTCGACTGAAACGGCTGAGGGAAAAACACTACATCGACGGCAGATTGAACAATGTGTCCTTCTGCCCCGGCCGCCTGTAAATGAGACAACGACTCAAAAACAGAGCAATGTAGTTTATTCGATCCAATGCAGTGAAGAAAGCTGTAAAGAACGTTACATAGGTGAGACGAAACAGCCTCTACACAAGAGGCTCTATCAGCACAGAAGAAATACAAGTTCAGGACCTCAGAGTGCCGTGCATCTCCATCTTGAAGCCTCTAATCACTCGTTTGAAGACGGTGAGGTGAAGGTTTTAAGCAGGGAGAAAAGATGGTTTGAAAGAGGAGTCAAGGAAGCTATTTTTGTTAAAAAAGAAAGACCTTCTTTAAACAGAAATGGAGGGCTAAGATTCAATCTTCCTGATATCTATAATGGAATACTGAACCCCTGGAAAGGTAGAGGACCAGGACAAGGACATTTAGATGCTAATCAGGTACTCAGGGTGGTTGAGCCAGGGTCTCACAAAGACAAAGAGGATTCTAATAGCCCATTAAAATTCTGAATAGGCTCGGTAGATACAAGGGGGGAGTTTCTGTTGAAACAAACAACTCTTTCTACTTCAGGAAGGCTCCTCCCAATGGGTGGGTCTTACCACAGAACAGTATTAATATCGGAGTTCTCGATCTAAATTCTTTTATTGACAATGACTCTTGGATGAGAGTCGAAACGTTTATTTTTTCTAACTGAGTCCAGATGACTACAACTGAAGCTTTTTTCTACTATCATCAGTGTTGTAATGTCAATATTTCTGTAGTATTACTATTGCTACTGGTCATGGTAAAACGACAACTTTAGTGTGTCATTCATACATACACGCAGTATATATAGTCTGTGTGCATTCATTGATACTCGAAGTATGCAGTGCAGTTGTAGTAGTAGTATACGCAAGTGTAGCTGTAATGTAAAAGTAATAGTAACCTTAACTCTTCCAAGAAGACTTTTCCATCACGGTTCCCTCTAGCGTGCGGATATGTAAAGTACTTAAAAAATAGGAGTAAAAATATCTTGCAGTGATATTTTGGTTGAGTCCATATTGTTGTTGCTAATCTCTCATAATGAGCGCACAAGCGAACACCCTCCCACTGAAAACATGTAGCCCAGGCACACGTCCACGTTGGCAGTGCTACACTCAGCCGTGCGCCACGTGTCGGGCCAAACTGGAGTCTGATTGTCTGAATGATCCAATTTTCCTCCGTGGCTCTGCGTCCACGAGGAGCCGGGCCCGTGTGCGCAGGGCGTGAGGGCGTCGACCGACTCCTGCGTTTGGGATCCAGACGCTACGTTGATCTGGACGCTACGACGATCCGTCTGCGGTTTCACAGGGAGGCTCTCCATTACGGTCTGATTGTCGGAGACGACCCTGGACACACTCGCACTGACTGGACAAAAACAGCATTGATTTGTCCGTTTGCTTCACATCCACTGCTGTTGTTCCAGCTTGATGAGCCGAAGATGCTGTGGATGGAGTCTAAAAGAACAGGCAAACTTTTACAGATAGTTTTTCGGTCTGTATATTATTATTTTTTGACCTGCAAAAGTAAATGTCTCAGGATTCAGAAATTAGAGATGGATTGATATGTTTTTACCTGATGGCTGATAAACTCTATTCTGAGGTCAAAATATTCTGAGGTCATTATGTTGGGCAGATTTTTTCTTTCACTGAATTATGTGTTTCTCTCTGATTATAAATATAAGAGCGCAGCAGAGCGTTGTCACATTTTGTGCAGTTTCCTCTTCTACTACTATGTCGACATATGGTGAAGCGCTTGGGCCTATAAAAAGAGAACTGATTTAATACATATTTTTCAAATCTTGTCTTTTTTCAATGGACTAAATCATTTTCTCATCTTTTGTTAGGAGTTTTTTGGGGGCCATTATTAGACAGAGTAGTATGAAATGGGGAAAGAGCATGGACAGCGTTCAGCCAATTGTCAGAGCAGCGAATCGATCGGCCGGGGTGCGACTTATACTCCAGAGCGACTTGTATGTGATTTTTGGGCAAGGCAAGTTTATTTGTAGAGCACATTTCATACACAAGGCAATTCAAAGTGCTTCACACAGCAGGAAAAATGCATTAAAATCACAAAGAAATTACAGAAATACAATAAAATGAACTAAATTAAAAATTAAATCCAACTGATTGTCTAAACTAATGAAATCACAAACAAAAGAGAAGAGTGCAAAGAAAAATCCTTTCAGTCAAACACAGCTAAACAAAACTGTTTCTAGCTTAGATTTGAACATTGTCAGAGTATTATTTTATTTTTTTCACACTGACAACCGCAAGAGGGCGCTCTAGGCTCTAAGCGACGCAGAAGAAGAATCTGCACTTCCTCTACCTCCAGAGTTTGTGGAGTTGTTTAAAAGTGACACAGAGGAAGAAGAATTCAATGCATTTAGTGATTTGGGGTAAAACTGATGCTTTGGTAAACTTGTTAGCATGTTCTTTATGCTATAGTTATCTGAATAACTGTTCATATGTTGAGTTAACATACCAGACACTTACCACAGTTCTGTCTGTGCGTCATGTAGCTGAAGGTGTTAGCGTTAGCATACGTCATGTAGCTGAAGGTGTTAGCGTTAGCATACGTACACAGGCTTTTAGCTAGGATTTGAAAACACCCCGTCCAACCGGGGGCTTAAAAAAATTCTATAGGGAAGGCTATGGAAAGCCAATATGTGTATCTTGACCTTTTTTCAATGCTTTGACTAAATAAAGCGGCGCTTTTAACGCGGAGGCGATCTAGAGCGGCGCCCGCACGCCTCTCGTATCGTATTGACCTTCCACTGCCTCGCGGCCGTGCGGATCACACTTCGCCACTTAGGAGCGGCGTATCGTGCCGTATTTTACATGGTTTTTGGCCGCGGAGGTTCGGCAAACGTGGAGCTTCGGCATTTTCCAGATCACGGCTCGGCAGCCAATCAGAGCCAAGCACACAGACTTTGTCGACCAATCAGCGCGCAGCATGCAACTTTTCACTTGTAAACAGTAAACTGTCATGGCGCGGACCACGGCGGACTATCGTCAAACGCTTCCCGGCCCGATTTAATGATGATATTCCCTTTTCTAAAATGTATTAATAAAAATTACACCGTCCTTGCACTCGAAAATGTCCGTCCACATGTTGAGATACCCCGTCCAAAAAATGGGAAGACGGCCCTCTAGCTAAAAGCCTGTACGTACACCTATTCACCATGTTCTCTAATCTGTTATCAGGGCCGGCCCAGCCTATAAGCGAACTAAGCAGCCGCGTAGGGCCCCGAGGCGTTAATAGGGCCCCCAATCTGGCAACCCGTCTTATGCGAAGTGCAAGCGCAGCGTGCGCCACTAGTGTAGTAGCGCTGCTGGCGCGGCAGCGCACACAGCGGTAACATATAACGCACAAACCGCATTTATTTGTAATGACAATCTGGCAACCAAGACACCAAACCTGCGCTGATTGGGCAACTTCATTGTGTGCGAGCAGAAGAGCAAAACATAAACACAACACAACGTGGTCCCTGCGTGGTCCTCATGTCCAGAGGAATATATCCCCCGATGCCGAAAAACGAAAGAAGAAACTTCTTGACGATGTAAAGAAACTGCAAACTCAACAACACTCTCCAGGTATTGAACTTCTCTTACAAAGAGACGGTCAATGCTGCTGTTTGAAACAACACGAGTCTGTCACGTTAGTTCGCTCAGGCTGGAGGCGACGAGAGCTCTGCCCCGCGCACAATATGTGTCTGAATGAAAGATAATAAGCTTCACATTTACACCAGCCCCGTAGTGTCAGCTGCAGGTGAGGCCGGTGAGGGGCGTCTATGGCCCGGGTCACTAAGAGGCGGAGATCCGGTCCGGACGAGCGCCGTCTCGTCCAGAACCTCTGACGTGAGACTTTGGAGTGAACAGTGTGCGGCCCCTGTCCCGGGCCCCTGTCCCGGGCCCCTGTCCCGGGCCCCTGTCCCGGGCCCCTGTCCCGGGCCCCTGTGCAGCCTCAGTTAGAGATGAGTGGGTTTGCGTCCCTCTCTCTCACATCACCATGTGTGAGATCAATCGTGACTCGTGATGTCTGTTTTACTTTGACTTCTTAAAGTGCAATGAGAGGAACATAAAGGTGCAGGAGTCCAGTGTGTGATGTTCTGATCAGAACAAACATTTATATTGTAATTCACTTTTAATAGAGCAATAAAACATTTCAATTTATTTAAAAAGCATCATTAGACTATTTGTTATACATTATAATAAATTGATAGTGAAAAATAACCAGACATATTAAAATTACATCTGTTATAGAATAATACTATATATTTTTATACAAAAGTGGCAAAGCTGCAGAAATGCAGTCTCTTCACAATAGCTAGGTTTGGACCTTCACTTCTAGTTCTGTTCATTCTCTGGGAATAACATTTTTGCACTGTGTAGCTTTATGAGTGTTATCAAGCAATGCTTATGCCATTTGTTTAATTTAATATAACTTGTTTTGTCACTTTGGCAAGAAGGAACAGTTGGGAGCAGAAAAAGATAAATTAGTGAGGATAACTATTACTTTTACATTTTCAGTTCAAATGAATCAATTTGACCATAATTATTTTTCATAGCCAATATTGTATTGAGTAATTAAGTACACTAATGTATTAATAACTGGCTTTAGTCATTTTCTCCTGGCACAGTTTCATCACATCATCATTTTATAGCATTACAACCTCAACATTTTACTCTTACTTTAGCCGGCTGGACCACATTAAAATGCACCAGAAGACCCAAAAAAGGTCTGAAAATCTCTGGGGGAGAGCCCCCAGACCCCCCCCCCTGTTCATTAATTTTAACTAATGTGCTAATGTGGCTGTCGACCCTTAACGCCCCCAAATACGCCCAAAAACATATCTGGGAGATGTGTTATTTGTACAGGGAGTAGAGGTGATGTCAGCGGAATACCAAGTTGCATTGTGGGATTTAAGTTATCAATATTTGAGCTTGTGAGGTGCTGAGAATAAACTAACTGGCAAACATATGCCCTGGAGTTTTGGTGCGCTTTGTTTGCGTTGAAGAAAGTTCCCATATGTGAATTGTTTACTGACAATGGCAATAAAACTGATTCTGCTGACGTGGTGAGGGGCCCCCAAATTTTTTTCGCTTAGGGCCCCCTGAAGGCTTGGGCCGGCCCTGTCTGTTATTATTTTAAATTGCATTTCAAGATTAAATGTCAGTTCTTGGTCTTGGATTTGATCAAATAAATTTCCCCCAAAAATACGATTTATACTCCAGTGCGACTTATAGTCCGGAAAACACGGTAGTTCTTAGTTCTGATATAGAGCAAACCCATTCTAGAACTGTTCAGGAATGGACGAAAGGTTATTTCTTTTGGCACTGATCAACCTACGGGAGCAGTACTTTTGGCAAACCCTATCCAGGTTCAATCCTGATATAGATTTAAGTTCACTTTGAATTAATGACCCACAAGGTGTTTCTCACAAGTCTTTGCGTTCACAGTCCGGTCAGCACTGATTGCTGAAGCAGACCCTGGGAACACATTGATTTGTTCATCATCTTCATTGCTGTTGGAATTCATGTGCAATTACTGTGAAATTCATGTGCAATCTATGTGCTGTCGTGACACATATTCATGTGCAATTACTGTCGGGATCACATGCAATGGTATTTATTTATTTATTTATTTGTCTATGGGAGTTTTTATTTATTTATAGGAGATCTTCTACTGAAAGTGTTTTTCAGACTTCCTATAAGTGATCTGTTCTTCTGTATCTACCTCTGTATCTACCTGCGTTGCACCAATGAAATTTCCCCATGTGGGACAATAAAGGAATATCTTATCTTACCCGGCTTGAGGCCTCTTCTTGATCCATAAGGCATATCAATATTCCCTTATGTTCAGGTCGCTCGTTAGAATCAAGGTCCAGAGGGTGATGCAAATCATATTTTGAGATTCCAACAGAAAATCTATTCCGCAACTTCTACTTCAAACAGTTTTTTATTGTCACTAACATCTATGGAAAATCCTTACGATGAGCACTGCCCTTTCTTTATTTGATGTCTTTTATTAATTTACAAAACAACACAATTGAGCATAAAACAAGACACAAAGAATTGACAAACAGGGAAAGTAGTCCTAAATTTGTAGTCAGGCGTATTTGTCCCATTTGGTCCAACAAAGTCCAACAAAATGTGTCAATTTCTACATTTAGATTGTCCATTATAATGTCGATTCAGTTCTTAATCGCCGGTTGAGTTTGTGTCATCCATTTCTTTGTGACGGCTTTTTCCCCTGCAACCGGAAGAATGTTCCAGAGGTATCGATATCGTGTCCATTGTGGAGGTCTTGAGGCCCAGTGGAACATAACTCTGAAAATGAATGGATGATGATGTCAAAAATAGCCTGTGATGCCTTGTTATTCTCACCACAGTGAACAACAGGAGAGTCCCAGAATAAACATAACGGCGATTCTCCCGGCAACCACACTCCAACAACGCGTTCTCAATACAAAACAGTATCTCCTTGTCTCATTGTGTTAAAAATGTATTATATTCATGTATTTTGGGATATTTGTACATGGGAATACAATCCAAACTAGAACAAGAACATCCTGCACATCTGCAAGGTGCAAAATCAACTTGAATTGGGTTATTTCCTCAATTTACAGGAATATATCTTGGCTTAGAAGACCAATCTTGGTAGAATATTATAGACCAAGCTCACAATATGTCAACAACAAGCCTGTCTAAGTCCGCACTAACCAGCCCACCACGTTATTACTGGCCAACCCGCTGTCAGGACAATTTGACAAGCATAACCTATATATTCTGAAGAAAATAGAATATTTCTGTTTATGCAACTTTCTCCGCCCCAATAATGCATTCTTCCTTTCAAACCTGTCTAAACCCGTCTGTGGACAATGTTTGGAATATATTTCAACAATTAGTCAGCAGCGTGACCAGTAGAAAGTTGAATAATGAACTGAACATATGCGAATGCGTGTATTTACCGTATGAGCGTGACCGGTTGGATTGAACAAAAATTATTATATTTTATGGTCTCTGTAACTTCTTGCCATTAGATATTTTCTTTTGCACTCAGCCCTCTCAGACTTGGGTGAGGCGTTGTAAGCGCAGTGTCATCTGTAACTGCGATGTTTACGCCGAGTTTTGAAACGTGTCAGAACTCCTGAATTCCTCTTTCATGTCGGCGTCATGGCCCGCATTAGCAGCAGAGAGGCAAAGGGTTCATATTGTTCTCATTTTATATGTCAAAATTGCAATGAAACTTCTTCTCAAGTTCCATTTAGAACTTCTAAAAACACGGCATAAGCTTTAGTGCCCGAAATAAGAGTGAAATGTTTATCCGTCGTTATAATGTAGAATGATGCTGACTAAACATGTCTAGATCGAGATCAAACTCACAACACACGTGGTGATAAACACAAAACCTGTTCGAAATAATCTTCTAGTTTTTCATTTAAAGATGCACGTTAACTTTTCTGCCACCTGCTTGTTTCCATGGAGATGTTATTGCTTTACCTCCTAGAATGTTTCATTAAGCTTCATTCATGCATTAATCTCACTGTATCTGTCAAGCAAGCAGTTGATGCCATCAGGTCATCGAGTAAGATCTGTGGAGAAGCGAGCCCGCTCACTGTATATTGTTCAAGGGATTTTTTTTCCTCAATGTAAAAAAACAAATGAAGATATACAAGTTTAATGCAATACTGTGGAACATTCAAGGCTAAGCAGGAGACAGAGTCCAGCAAAGAGGTTACGAAGTGAACACTTAAGTTACAGTTACTAGTAGTATTTAAACCACTTTTTAAATCTTGAAAGTTGTTGCTGAAATCCAGTCAGTCCACAGAACAAAATACATTTAAAAAGCAATATTAAAATTGAGTTCCATCTGTTGTGAACCAGCAGCTCACAAGTTTCAACATGTACAATAATGGTCACCAGGAGAAAGAGTAACTGGACCATTTCATTAGTAAATAAAGTAAATAAATTATAACGTATTTATCTGTGGGAAATTACCATTCGTAAAAGTCTTGTCATGTGACATTTCTGACACTGTCCCATCAATGACAATGACCTCGCAAACACCGGCAATATACCTAAGCTGTTAGTGCGGACTTGATTTGCATATCATATGACCCAGCGTTACAGATTTACCATTGAAAACACCGGTCAACGCGCTTATGACGGCGCCGCAGCAGGTCAGAAGTCTTTCAGAGATTGTGGCAAGCTTGAAACTAGCAAAGCCCCTGACAAGGCTCGGGGTCGTCTCTCAGGCTAATGATGCAAACGTGTCGTCTGTGAGCGTGTGCGTGTGGGAGATATGGGCTCCGCGGCGGCCATATTGACGGGCCGCTGTTTACATGGCACGGACACTGACAGACATTATTGCCAGATGGATCAGGGCTAAATGCAACGACGCGCAGTCACCAATTCATCACCACGGCTCGGACTGAGAGGCGATGTGGGGCAGTGCAGGCGGTTTACGGTCGACAATAAGACGTTGCATCAATTATTTTTAAGCGTATGTTTTAGGTATCAATGTTTATGTCACTTATGGAGCACAGATTCTCTCAGACAAAAATCTATTTTCACGTCAGATAATATGAAGAGAGAGAGTAATTGGTTAAAAGTGGATTTTGAAAGGGTGGACCAATGTTGGATTTTATAAATACATTTAAACTTTTTGTCTCTTTGTTTCTTTGTTTTTCTCCCCAAATATATTGTACCACACATTCATTTTTGATTGTCTTTTTTCTGAACATCAGTGTAATTAAGTGGTATTAGTATTAACGGTAATACTTTTCTGTTACCAGGCAAATATACATAGCATTCATAAATGTTTATTCATCATTAATTAAAGTTAAAGTTAATCAATTAACAAACATTTAAAAATGCTTTGTACATGTGCCTTATAAGTGTTGCTGTATTAAAATAGACTAGCATAAGGTGGTTACAAAGCAAAGTGCTTCATAACACTACAGATCACTGAACATGTTATTTTTCCTCCCGCTTTTAAATCTAGCTCGCTCCATCGGTCATTTAGACAACATACTGGTGAATAAAATATATCAGACAGCTTTAATCACATTTATAGTTAACCTATTTTTAGCCAACATCTCCCACAATGGAAGACAAATCACTGTGTAACATTTACTTAGCATTAGCATTAGTAATGAGGTCATCATTGATTTCTGAGACAATGCACTTTAATGAATCTATACTTGGACTTGACTGGTGTAGGCGACTTTAAAACATACTTTTCTTGCCTGAGAGTAGAGTCTGGAGAAGAGTCTTGAGTACATTTTCCCAGTTGCATCTCAGGCTGATCAATGTACAATGATTGTCTAAATATTGCATGTTACGTATAAGCTCTATGGCAGGGATGTCCACAGGGATGAGGGCCACAGAAGACAAAGAAGTGATTCATTCAAAGCATTTGATGATTTGCCACTCTAACCCACTAACCCTTTAATGAGGCTGGGGAACATTAATTTTAGGTCTGTGTTAATATAGGGCAGAGGTTTTTCCAATTTTACAGTAAAATTACTACTTTTGGTTATTTGGACCAATTTAGCAGGATCCTGAAGGCCAAAAAAAATAGTTCCCATTTGGGGGTTTAGTTTGGACACTCGCACTTGCAATTCATTAAAACATTATTTACCACAACAGGACATAAACCTCCTCTTCGGGCATGCGTATGTGCTTATGTCTTTACGCTGCAAACACGAAGCACATTAAGCACAAGGAGAGAAAAACAACATGGCCCTGGACTAAGACCATCAATCATTGGCTAATTAATCGACTTAATTATTAAACAACTAAAGCATTACAGTTCTGGCAGGCAGATACAGAATGTGGCTAATATACCACTTTGGTCTAGAGCAAACATGTCTAAACTATAGCCTGGGGGCCACATGGGGCCCACAGATCAATCAGACCCCAGATCATGGTGAAATGACCCAAAAACACTTATTCAATATGTGTTTTGTGTATTGAGCTTCTGCAAAAGAATAAATATCAGGTGGCGTAGTAAAAACTGAATTATCATTAAATGATTCACAGTTCTGACCACCAGTCTGTGTGTGGTCCTTGATGAAAAACGTTTGGACCCCCCAGGTCTAGAGTGGCTTGAACTGAGGGTGGACGCGCTGCCCAGGCTAAAACCTCCAATATGAAAGAGATAAGAGTGGAAGCAGAACTTATATTAAAGAGCCTAAAAGGAAGAAGAACAAATATGATAAAAGACACCATTTAGAAGCCTTAGGGATGTCAATGTCAATTATTTTGTTATTGCAAATTGTCTCTTTTTTATTGTGATCATTGTCATCATATGATCATTAGATGTGAATTACTTTGCCTTCCAAGCATAAATAAGTAAAAATAATAAAATAAAGTAGTCCCGGACCGTAAAAATCCCCACCAAATATTCTGCGTCACTGCCTTTTGCACAGGAGCCTCGAGGCGCTTTCATTTGGTCAAATGTGCAGCAGCTCAACAGTTACAAAATGAAGCCAGGAAGAACAATCTCACATTTGTTATTTACTCGAAAGTGCAATATTTACAATGCTTTCCCTTGACATTTAGGTCCAAGACATTCTAAGACCATCTGACTTTGGACAAATTGAATTTCCAAAAATGTCAGCTCTTGGTGGAGTCGGAGCAGCAGACAGGTGCGCCGTGATGAACGACGCGGGGCTAATTCTGGAGAGCGGTGCCAGTAGATCGTCAAGGCATTGGAATAAATGTGTCTATCTTTTCTCCGCCACCATCATTTCCTCCCATACCTCACTCTCACTCTTGCTTCACATCTCGCCGCCTCCACAACCCTTAATTTCACTCATCCCTGCACATTAGCTCGCCCTGACCTCATTTCAAGTCTCCACTTCTCACACACCTTTTCTGAACATTAATAGATGTGTGCCTATAGCTTTTCAAACATGCTTTCAACCCAATCTAAGACCCCCTCGTCTAGTGGAAATGATGTGACCCCAGATTATACAACGAGAGAAGCTCTTTCATACTGACAGATATGGAATCTTTCATACAGTACTGTCAGAGCACTGTATTATAATGAGTGATGTTTGTAAAAAGGTTATCTTCCCTATTTCCTGTACTCGTGGACTGCACCGACGTATGAATTTATCCTTTAACGCTTCATTACGCTTTGGTTGCAGTGTGCGTGTTCAGTGATAAATATGGTTTTCTTGCTCTTATTTGTGATGGATTTGTGGATGCGGTATACATCATCACAAAATGAAAAACAGAAATGCATTAACCAAGTCTAAAATCCACATTATAAATGTAGACGGTAATACACACATTTATTCCAAAACATTCCACTTTCACAAGATGTTCGACTCGGAAGGAAAAGTATGCGCTGAGTAAGTGACAACAACAAAGATTACAGAATTATAGTGTTAGTTATAGCAATAACAGCAAGGAATAGCAGTTGACATGATACTTACATTTCAAACTCCACTTTGAAACTAAGGAAAAAGCTCAAAATTGATACCAATTTTTGATAACCACAGTAATGAAAAACTGTATTTAGACAATAAAATTGTACAATACAATCGATAGTAATTCTATTTGTAACAGAAATAGTGTTATTTTCTTTGCTATTACCTTATACTAATATGCCCTATTTATGTCTTTTTTCAGTACCAATATTTGTAGTTTTGATGCAGTATCTATATATTATTTATATATATATATATATAAATAATCCTGCAAACTATTGTATTCTTCTTAGTCTTACCCCTAACAAGTTTAAATAATAAAAATGACACATTTTTCAGTGTGTGAGAATAACAATAATTTTAAGTCCCCGTCAAAGACTAATGTTAAAAAGAATAAGAACGTTGGGGTTGCAGTTTCTTAAATAGTTAACTTTCTCCAGTACAAAACTATCTGAGGTTAAATAATTCTCTTTTGAAGTTTCGGTCGTCAGTCCAAACCCCAAGGGTTGAGTTGAATGTGAGGAAAACAATATTTGGCCTTTGCAGTTTATCATGTCGACACAACACAAACGACTTACTCCAACGTTCACGTTTAATTACCACCACGAGCGGCTGCAGCTGAGAATTATGTAAAAGAGATAAACAGAGAAAGTGACACTGTGTTTGGTCCCTCGAGGCCTCGGTTAGTTTGTTTCCCACAGAGTTACACAGCTTTTTATGAAACATGCTAAATAAAACAGCAATTAGCATCTTTAGGGCTCTTGATAAGTCGTAAGCAAAGGATAATGTTGACATTTACTTTGCAATATAAATCCAGGTGTTAGTGGAGCTCAAAACCAGACACTGTTCACTATTTACTGCAAATTGCTTCCCCTCTGTTTACGGCCATAGTTGGCAATGTTTCTAGCCATTCACAGATATATAATAAAATATAATAAAACATGCTACATGCTCACTAGAGTCATCGCTCAAGGTCTGGAGAAGGCCAACCCATTAGACACGTTTCCTGCAGGAACAAAAATGAATCTTACAAACCTTGACCTCACATTTTGGATTTAAAAAATATTAATTTGGGTAAGAGATCAGGAGAACGATGTGGTCTGTTTTTAACACTAAGGGGAAATGGAACACACACTTTTAAGCAGACAATAAATATTCTAGACGTTCACCATAAAATTATAGAAATGTCACATATGCTGTTGATTACACAAGAGCTAGCTGTATAATTAGCTGGTAATTAGCATTAAAAGTTCTATTTGCTTTAAATGTGGTAAAAACAGTGGCGACAAGATGACAACTTTATGGCAGAGTTATTAGTCATTTCAAGCTGTCTTCATTATTAACGATGTCTAAGTATGTCAGGCTTAAGTGGGAGGTGAGTGGGAGGTGAGTGGGAGGTGAGTGGGAGGTGGGTGGGAGCCAGGGCCTTAAATCCTGCCTAAGTAGCAGTGTCTGGACTCAAACTAGCAGCATGAAGAGAGGACGGCTCCTTATTAAGACTTTAATAAAGGAAAGACTCCGCACAGGCTCAAGGAGAGAAGGGGCCTCAGCTGTTATAATGACCTTCCATTAATATTGTGTTGTTTAAGTGTCCTTGGATTTAGTTCAGGAGACAAAAAACACTGTAATATAACAAATTAAACATGTACATAACATTGAAGTATTACCAGTGTATGTTTTATCGAAAGGTCGATAGATTGGTTGGCTGATATTTACACTTTGTCATATCAGAACTCACAAACTAGGAACTTGCTTTGGCTTTAAGGTGTAACATACAACAATGTATAATGATACAATAATACAATAATAAATATATCAAAAAGGGCATGCATAAAATGTAGACTTTACAATAAAATAAAATAGACTTGGTCTGAATATAGACACAATTTACACTTGGTCAGAATAGTGGAAAAAATGAGCAGTGCATGAATGCTTATTGGTTTGAATAATAGTGTTCGAGAGAGTCCTGGAGGCGTACAGGTCCTGCAGAGATTGAAGTCTGCAGCTGCAGGTGAAGGAGGAGGTGATGGAGGAGGTGAGGGTGGACTCAATGATGGCCGTGTAGAACTTCACCATCATCTCCGCTTGCAGCGTGGCTTTCCTCAGCTGCTGCAGGAAGTACATCCTCTGCTGGGCCTTCTTGATGAGGAGCTGATGGTAAGCTCCCACTTGAGGTCTACGGTGGTGAGAGTCTGTGATAGTGAGGGGGGGGGAGTCTGTGATAGTGAGGGGGGAGTCTGTGATAGTGAGGGGGGAGTCTGTGATAGTGAGGGGGGAGTCTGTGATAGTGAGGGGGGGGAGTCTGTGATAGTGAGGGGGGAGTCTGTGATAGTGAGGGGGGAGTCTGTGATAGTGAGGGGGGGGAGTCTGTGATAGTGAGGGGGGAGTCTGTGATAGTGAGGGGGGGGAGTCTGTGATAGTGAGGGGGGAGTCTGTGATAGTGAGGGGGGAGTCTGTGATAGTGAGGGGGGAGTCTGTGATAGTGAGGGGGGAGTCTGTGATAGCGAGGGGTGAGGGGGGAGTCTGTGATAGTGAGGGGGGGAGTCTGTGATAGTGACGGGGTAGGGGGAGTCTGTGATAGTGAGGGGGGAGTCTGTGATAGTGAGGGGGGAGTCTGTGATAGCGAGGGGTGAGGGGGGAGTCTGTGATAGTGAGGGGGGGAGTCTGTGATAGCGAGGGGTGAGGGGGGAGTCTGTGATAGTGAGGGGGGGAGTCTGTGATAGCGAGGGGTGAGGGGGGAGTCTGTGATAGTGAGGGGGGAGTCTGTTATAGTGAGGGGGGAGTCTGTGATAGTGAGGGGGAGTCTGTGATAGTGAGGGGGGGAGTCTGTGATAGTGAGGGGGGAGTCTGTGATAGCGAGGGGTGAGGGGTGAGTCTGTGATAGTGAGGGGGGGAGTCTGTGATAGTGAGGGGGGAGTCTGTGATAGTGAGGGGGGAGTCTGTGATAGTGAGGGGTGAGGGGGGAGTCTGTGATAGTGAGGGGGGAGACTGTGATAGTGAGGGGAGTCTGTGATAGTGAGGGGGGGAGTGTGTGATAATGAGGGGGGAGTCTGTGATAGTGAGGGGGGGAGTCTGTGATAGTGAGGGGGGAGTCTGTGATAGTGAGGGGGGAGTCTGTGACAGTGAGGGGGGGGTCTGTGATAGTGAGGGGGGAGGGGGGAAGTCTGTGATAGTGAGGGGGGAGTCTGTGACGGTGAGAGGAGAGTCTGTGACAGTGAGGGGGAAGTCTGTGATAGTGAGGGGGGAGTCTGTGATAGTGAGGGGGGATGCTGTGATAGTGAGGGGGAGAGTCTGTGATAGTGAGGGGGGGAGTCTGTGATATTGAGGGGGGGAGTCTGTGATAATGAGGGGGGGTCTGTGATAGTGAGGGGGGAGTCTGTGATAGTGAGGGGGGAGTCTGTGATAGTGAGGGGGAGTCTGTGATAGTGAGGGGGGAGTCTGTGATAGTGAGGGGAGTCTGTGATAGTGAGGGGGGATGCTGTGATAGTGAGGGGGAGAGTCTGTGATAGTGAGGGGGGAGTCTGTGATAATGAGGGGGGGTCTGTGATAGTGAGGGGGGAGTCTGTGATAGTGAGGGGGGAGTCTGTGATAGTGAGGGGGAGTCTGTGATAGTGAGGGGGGAGTCTGTGATAGTGAGGGGAGTCTGTGATAGTGAGGGGGGAGTCTGTGACAGTGAGGGGGGAGTCTGTGATAGTGAGGGGGGAGTCTGTGATAGTGAGAGGGGAGTCTGTGACAGTGAGGGGGGAGTCTGTGATAGTGAGGGGGGAGTCTGTGATAGTGAGGGGGGATGTTGTGATAGTGAGGGGGAGAGTCTGTGATAGTGAGGGGGGAGTCTGTGATAGCGAGGGGTGAGGGGGGAGTCTGTGATAGTGAGGGGGGGAGTCTGTGATAGTGAGGGGGGAGTCTGTGATAGTGAGGGGGGAGTCTGTGATAGTGAGGGGGGAGTCTGTGATAGTGAGGGGTGAGGGGGGAGTCTGTGATAGTGAGGGGGGAGACTGTGATAGTGAGGGGAGTCTGTGATAGTGAGGGGGGGAGTGTGTGATAATGAGGGGGGAGTCTGTGATAGTGAGGGGGGGAGTCTTCGATAGTGAGGGGGGAGTCTGTGATAGTGAGGGGGGAGTCTGTGACAGTGAGGGGGGGTCTGTGATAGTGAGGGGGGAGGGGGGAGTCTGTGATAGTGAGGGGGGAGTCTGTGACGGTGAGAGGAGAGTCTGTGACAGTGAGGGGGAAGTCTGTGATAGTGAGGGGGGAGTCTGTGATAGTGAGGGGGGATGCTGTGATAGTGAGGGGGGGAGTGTGTGATAGTGAGGGGGGGAGTCTGTGATAGTGATGGGGGGAGTCTGTGATAATAAGGGGGGGAGACTGTGATAGTGAGGGGGGAGTCTGTGATAGTGAGGGGGGAGTATGTGATAGTGAGGGGGAGTCTGTGATAGTGAGGGGGGATGCTGTGATAGTGAGGGGGAGAGTCTGTGATAGTGAGGGGGGAGTCTGTGATAGCGAGGGGTGAGGGGGGAGTCTGTGATAGTGAGGGGGAGAGTCTGTGATAGTGAGGGGGGAGTCTGTGATAGTGAGGGGGGAGTCTGTGATAGTGAGGGGGGAGTCTGTGATAGTGAGGGGTGAGGGGGGAGTCTGTGATAGTGAGGGGGGAGACTGTGATAGTGAGGGGAGTCTGTGATAGTGAGGGGGGGAGTGTGTTATAATGAGGGGGGAGTCTGTGATAGTGAGGGGGGGAGTCTGTGATAGTGAGGGGGGTGTCTGTGATAGTGAGGGGGGAGTCTGTGACAGTGAGGGGGGGTCTGTGATAGTGAGGGGGGAGGGGGGAGTCTGTGATAGTGAGGGGGGAGTCTGTGACGGTGAGAGGAGAGACTGTGACAGTGAGGGGGAAGTCTGTGATAGTGAGGGGGGAGTCTGTGATAGTGAGGGGGGATGCTGTGATAGTGAGGGGGGGAGTCTGTGATAATGAGGGGGGGTCTGTGATAGTGAAGGGGGAGTCTGTGATAGTGAGGGGGGAGTCTGTGATAGTGAGGGGGAGTCTGTGATAGTGAGGGGGGAGTCTGTGATAGTGAGGGGAGTCTGTGATAGTGAGGGGGGAGTCTGTGACGGTGAGAGGAGAGTCTGTGACAGTGAGGGGGAAGTCTGTGATAGTGAGGGGGGAGTCTGTGATAGTGAGGGGGGATGCTGTGATAGTGAGGGGGAGTCTGTGATAGTGAGGGGGGAGTCTGTGATAGTGAGGGGGGGTCTGTGATAATGAGGGGGGGTCTGTGATAGTGAGGGGGGAGTCTGTGATAGTGAGGGGGGAGTCTGTGATAGTGAGGGGGAGTCTGTGATAGTGAGGGGGGAGTCTGTGATAGTGAGGGGTGAGGGGGGAGTCTGTGATAGTGATGGGGGGAGTCTGTGATAATAAGGGGGGGTCTGTGATAGTGAGGGGGGAGTCTGTGATAGTGAGGGGGGAGTCTGTGATAGTGAGGGGGAGTCTGTGATAGTGAGGGGGGATGCTGTGATAGTGAGGGGGAGAGTCTGTGATAGTGAGGGGGGAGTCTGTGATAGAGAGGGGTGAGGGGGGAGTCTGTGATAGTGAGGGGGAGAGTCTGTGATAGTGAGGGGGGAGTCTGTGATAGTGAGGGGGGTGTCTGTGATAGTGAGGGGGGAGTCTGTGATAGTGAGGGGTGAGGGGGGAGTCTGTGATAGTGAGGGGGGAGACTGTGATAGTGAGGGGAGTCTGTGATAGTGAGGGGGGGAGTGTGTTATAATGAGGGGGGAGTCTGTGATAGTGAGGGGGGGAGTCTGTGATAGTGAGGGGGGTGTCTGTGATAGTGAGGGAGGAGTCTGTGACAGTGAGGGGGGGTCTGTGATAGTGAGGGGGGTGTCTGTGATAGTGAGGGGGGAGTCTGTGACAGTGAGGGGGAAGTCTGTGATAGTGAGGGGGGAGTCTGTGATAGTGAGGGGGGATGCTGTGATAGTGAGGGGGAGAGTCTGTGATAGTGAGGGGGGGAGTCTGTGATAATGAGGGGGGGTCTGTGATAGTGAGGGGGGAGTATGTGATAGTGAGGGGGGAGACTGTGATAGTGAGGGGAGTCTTCGATCGTGAGGGGGGGAGTGTGTGATAATGAGGGGGGAGTCTGTGATAGTGAGGGGGGAGTCTGTGATAGTGAGGGGGGAGTCTGTGATAGTGAGGGGGGAGTCTGTGACAGTGAGGTAGGGAGGAGGGGGGAGGGGGGAGTCTGTGATAGTGAGGGGGGAGTCTGTGACGGTGAGAGGAGAGTCTGTGACAGTGAGGGGGAAGTCTGTGATAGTGAGGGGGGAGACTGTGATAGTGAGGGGAGTCTGTGATAGTGAGGGGGGAGTGTGTGATAATGAGGGGGTAGTCTGTGATAGTGAGGGGGGGAGTCTGTGATAGTGAGGGGGGAGTCTGTGATAGTGAGGGGGGAGTCTGTGACGGTGAGAGGAGAGTCTGTGACAGTGAGGGGGAAGTCTGTGATAGTGAGGGGGGAGTCTGTGATAGTGAGGGGGGATGCTGTGATAGTGAGGGGGAGAGTCTGTGATAGTGAGGGGGGGAGTCTGTGATAGTGAGGGGGGGTCTGTGATAATGAGGGGGGGTCTGTGATAGTGAGGGGGAGTCTCTGAAAGTGAGGGGGGAGTCTGTGATAGTGAGGGGGAGTCTGTGATAGTGAGGGGGGAGTCTGTTATAGTGAGGGGTGAGGGGGGAGTCTGTGGTAGTGAGGGGGGAGACTGTGTTAGTGAGGGGAGTCTGTGATAGTGAGGGGGGAGTGTGTGATAATGAGGGGGGAGTCTGTGATAGTGAGGGGGGGAGTCTGTGATAGTGAGGGGGAAGTCTGTGATAGTGAGGGGGGAGTCTGTGATAGTGAGGGGGGGAGTCTGTGATAGCGAGGGGTGAGGGGGGAGTCTGTGATAGTGAGGGGGGGAGTCTGTGATAGTGACGGGGTAGGGGGAGTCTGTGATAGTGAGGGGGGAGTCTGTGATAGTGAGGGGGGGAGTCTGTGATAGCGAGGGGTGAGGGGGGAGTCTGTGATAGTGAGGGGGGGAGTCTGTGACAGTGAGGTAGGGAGGAGGGGGGAGGGGGGAGTCTGTGATAGTGAGGGGGGAGTCTGTGACGGTGAGAGGAGAGTCTGTGACAGTGAGGGGGAAGTCTGTGATAGTGAGGGGGGAGACTGTGATAGTGAGGGGAGTCTGTGATAGTGAGGGGGGAGTGTGTGATAATGAGGGGGTAGTCTGTGATAGTGAGGGGGGGAGTCTGTGATAGTGAGGGGGGAGTCTGTGATAGTGAGGGGGGAGTCTGTGACGGTGAGAGGAGAGTCTGTGACAGTGAGGGGGAAGTCTGTGATAGTGAGGGGGGAGTCTGTGATAGTGAGGGGGGATGCTGTGATAGTGAGGGGGAGAGTCTGTGATAGTGAGGGGGGGAGTCTGTGATAGTGAGGGGGGGTCTGTGATAATGAGGGGGGGTCTGTGATAGTGAGGGGGAGTCTCTGAAAGTGAGGGGGGAGTCTGTGATAGTGAGGGGGAGTCTGTGATAGTGAGGGGGGAGTCTGTTATAGTGAGGGGTGAGGGGGGAGTCTGTGGTAGTGAGGGGGGAGACTGTGTTAGTGAGGGGAGTCTGTGATAGTGAGGGGGGGAGTGTGTGATAATGAGGGGGGAGTCTGTGATAGTGAGGGGGGAGTCTGTGATAGTGAGGGGGAAGTCTGTGATAGTGAGGGGGGAGTCTGTGATAGTGAGGGGGGGAGTCTGTGATAGCGAGGGGTGAGGGGGGAGTCTGTGATAGTGAGGGGGGGAGTCTGTGATAGTGACGGGGTAGGGGGAGTCTGTGATAGTGAGGGGGGAGTCTGTGATAGTGAGGGGGGGAGTCTGTGATAGCGAGGGGTGAGGGGGGAGTCTGTGATAGTGAGGGGGGGAGTCTGTGATAGCGAGGGGTGAGGGGGGAGTCTGTGATAGTGAGGGGGGAGTCTGTGATAGTGAGGGGGGAGTCTGTGATAGTGAGGGGGGGAGTCTGTGATAGCGAGGGGTGAGGGGGGAGTCTGTGATAGTGAGGGGGGAGTCTGTTATAGTGAGGGGGGAGTCTGTGATAGTGAGGGGGGAGTCTGTGATAGTGAGGGGGGGAGTCTGTGATAGTGAGGGGGGAGTCTGTGATAGCGAGGGGTGAGGGGGGAGTCTGTGATAGTGAGGGGGGGAGTCTGTGATAGTGAGGGGGGAGTCTGTGATAGTGAGGGGGGAGTCTGTGATAGTGAGGGGTGAGGGGGGAGTCTGTGATAGTGATGGGGGAGACTGTGATAGTGAGGAGAGTCTGTGATAGTGAGGGGGGGAGTGTGTGATAATGAGGGGGGAGTCTGTGATAGTGAGGGGGGGAGTCTGTGATAGTGAGGGGGGAGTCTGCGATAGTGAGGGGGGAGTCTGTGACAGTGAGGGGGGGGTCTGTGATAGTGAGGGGGGAGGGGGGAGTCTGTGATAGTGAGGGGGGAGTCTGTGACGGTGAGAGGAGAGTCTGTGACAGTGAGGGGGAAGTCTGTGATAGTGAGGGGGGAGTCTGTGATAGTGAGGGGGGATGCTGTGATAGTGAGGGGGAGAGTCTGTGATAGTGAGGGGGGGAGTCTGTGATATTGAGGGGGGGAGTCTGTGATAATGAGGGGGGGTCTGTGATAGTGAGGGGGGAGTCTGTGATAGTGAGGGGGGAGTCTGTGATAGTGAGGGGGAGTCTGTGATAGTGAGGGGGGAGTCTGTGATAGTGAGGGGAGTCTGTGATAGTGAGGGGGGATGCTGTGATAGTGAGGGGGAGAGTCTGTGATAGTGAGGGGGGAGTCTGTGATAATGAGGGGGGGTCTGTGATAGTGAGGGGGGAGTCTGTGATAGTGAGGGGGGAGTCTGTGATAGTGAGGGGGAGTCTGTGATAGTGAGGGGGGAGTCTGTGATAGTGAGGGGAGTCTGTGATAGTGAGGGGGAGTCTGTGACAGTGAGGGGGGAGTCTGTGATAGTGAGGGGGGAGTCTGTGATAGTGAGAGGGGAGTCTGTGACAGTGAGGGGGGAGTCTGTGATAGTGAGGGGGGATGCTGTGATAGTGAGGGGGAGAGTCTGTGATAGTGAGGGGGGAGTCTGTGATAGCGAGGGGTGAGGGGGGAGTCTGTGATAGTGAGGGGGGGAGTCAGTGATAGTGAGGGGGGAGTCTGTGATAGTGAGGGGGGAGTCTGTGATAGTGAGGGGTGAGGGGGGAGTCTGTGATAGTGAGGGGGGAGACTGTGATAGTGAGGGGAGTCTGTGATAGTGAGGGGGGGAGTGTGTGATAATGAGGGGGGAGTCTGTGACAGTGAGGGGGGGTCTGTGATAGTGAGGGGGGAGGGGGGAGTCTGTGATAGTGAGGGGGGAGTCTGTGACGGTGAGAGGAGAGTCTGTGACAGTGAGGGGGAAGTCTGTGATAGTGAGGGGGGAGTCTGTGATAGTGAGGGGGGATGCTGTGATAGTGAGGGGGAGAGTCTGTGATAGTGAGGGTGGGAGTCTGTGATAGTGAGGGGGGGAGTCTGTGATAATAAGGGGGGGTCTGTGATAGTGAGGGGGGAGTCTGTGATAGTGAGGGGGGAGTCTGTGATAGTGAGGGGGAGTCTGTGATAGTGAGGGGGGATGCTGTGATAGTGAGGGGGAGAGTCTGTGATAGTGAGGGGGGAGTCTGTGATAGCGAGGGGTGAGGGGGGAGTCTGTGATAGTGAGGGGGGGAGTCTGTGATAGTGAGGGGGGAGTCTGTGATAGTGAGGGGGGAGTCTGTGATAGTGAGGGGGGAGTCTGTGATAGTGAGGGATGAGGGGGGAGTCTGTGATAGTGAGGGGGGAGACTGTGATAGTGAGGGGAGTCTGTGATAGTGAGGGGGGGAGTGTGTTATAATGAGGGGGGAGTCTGTGATAGTGAGGGGGGGAGTCTGTGATAGTGAGGGGGGAGTCTGTGATAGTGAGGGGGGAGTCTGTGACAGTGAGGGGGGGGTCTGTGATAGTGAGGGGGGAGGGGGGAGTCTGTGATAGTGAGGGGGGAGTCTGTGACGGTGAGAGGAGAGTCTGTGACAGTGAGGGGGAAGTCTGTGATAGTGAGGGGGAGTCTGTGATAGTGAGGGGGGATGCTGTGATAGTGAGGGGGAGAGTCTGTGATAGTGAGGAGGGGAGTCTGTGATAGTGAGGGGGGGAGTCTGTGATAATGAGGGGGGGTCCGTGATAGTGAAGGGGGAGTCTGTGATAGTTAGGGGGGAGTCTGTGATAGTGAGGGGGAGTCTGTGATAGTGAGGGGGGAGTCTGTGATAGTGAGGGGAGTCTGTGATAGTGAGGGGGGAGTCTGTGACGGTGAGAGGAGAGTCTGTGACAGTGAGGGGGAAGTCTGTGATAGTGAAGGGGGAGTCTGTGATAGTGAGGGGGGATGCTGTGATAGTGAGGGGGAGAGTCTGTGATAGTGAGGGGGGGAGTCTGTGATAGTGAGGGGGGGAATCTGTGATAATGAGGGGGGGTCTGTGATAGTGAGGGGGGAGTCTGTGATAGTGAGGGGGGAGTCTGTGATAGTGAGGGGGAGTCTGTGATAGTGAGGGGGGAGTCTGTGATAGTGAGGGGTGAGGGGGGAGTCTGTGATAGTGAGGGGGGAGACTGTGATAGTGAGGGGAGTCTGTGATAGTAAGGGGGGGAGTGTGTGATAATGAGGGGGGAGTCTGTGATAGTGAGGGGGGAGTCTGTGATAGTGAGGGGGGAGTCTGTGATAGTGAGGGGGGAGTCTGTGACAGTGAGGGGGGGTCTGTGATAGTGAGGGGGGAGGGGGGAGTCTGTGATAGTGAGGGGGGAGTCTGTGACGGTGAGAGGAGAGTCTGTGACAGTGAGGGGGAAGTCTGTGATAGTGAGGGGGGAGTCTGTGATAGTGAGGGGGGATGCTGTGATAGTGAGGGGGAGAGTCTGTGATAGTGAGGGGGGAGTCTGTGATAGTGAGGGGGGAGACTGTGATAGTGAGGGGGGAGTCTGTGATAGTGAGGGGGGAGACTGTGATAGTGAGGGGAGTCTGTGATAGTGAGGGGGGGAGTGTGTGATAATGAGGGGGGAGTCTGTGATAGTGAGGGGGGGAGTCTGTGATAGTGAGGGGGGAGTCTGTGATAGTGAGGGGGGAGTCTGTGACAGTGAGGGGGGGTCTGTGATAGTGAGGGGGGAGGGGGGAGTCTGTGATAGTGAGGGGGGAGTCTGTGACGGTGAGAGGAGAGTCTGTGACAGTGAGGGGGAAGTCTGTGATAGTGAGGGGGGAGACTGTGATAGTGAGGGGAGTCTGTGATAGTGAGGGGGGGAGTGTGTGATAATGAGGGGGGAGTCTGTGATAGTGAGGGGGGAGTCTGTGATAGTGAGGGGGGAGTCTGTGATAGTGAGGGGGGAGTCTGTGACAGTGAGGGGGGGTCTGTGATAGTGAGGGGGGAGGGGGGAATCTGTGATAGTGAGGGGGGAGTCTGTGACGGTGAGAGGAGAGTCTGTGACAGTGAGGGGGAAGTCTGTGATAGTGAGGGGGGAGTCTGTGATAGTGAGGGGGGATGCTGTGATAGTGAGGGGGAGAGTCTGTGATAGTGAGGGGGGGAGTCTGTGATAGTGAGGGGGGGAGTCTGTGATAATGAGGGGGGGTCTGTGATAGTGAGGGGGGAGTCTGTGATAGTGAGGGGGAGTCTGTGATAGTGAGGGGGGAGTCTTTGATAGTGAGGGGAGTCTGTGATAGTGAGGGGGGAGTCTGTGACGGTGAGAGGAGAGTCTGTGACAGTGAGGGGGAAGTCTGTGATAGTGAGGGGGGAGTCTGTGATAGTGAGGGGGGATGATATGATAGTGAGGGGGAGAGTCTGTGATAGTGAGGGGGGGAGTCTGTGATAGTGAGGGGGGGAGTCTGTGATAATGAGGGGGGGTCTGTGATAGTGAGGGGGGAGTCTGTGATAGTGAGGGGGGAGTCTGTGATAGTGAGGGGGAGTCTGTGATAGTGAGGGGGGAGTCTGTGATAGTGAGGGGAGTCTGTGATAGTGAGGGGGGAGTCTGTGACAGTGAGGGGGGAGTCTGTGATAGTGAGGGGGGAGTCTGTGATAGTGAGAGGGGAGTCTGTGACAGTGAGGGGGGAGTCTGTGACGGTGAGAGGAGAGTCTGTGACAGTGAGGGGGGGAAGTATGTGATAGTGAGGGGGGAGTCTGTTATAGTGAGGGGGAGTCTGTGATAGTGAGGGGGGGAGTCTGTGATAGTGAGGGGGGAGTCTGTGATAGTGAGGGGGGAGTCTGTGATGGTGAGAGGGGAGGGGGGAGTCTGTGAAAGTGAGGGGGGGTCTGTGATAGTGAGGGGGGGTCTGTGACAGTGAGGGGGGAGTCTGTGATAGTGAGGGGGGAGTCTGTGATAATGAGGGGGGATGCTGTGATAGTGAGGGGGAGAGTCTGTGATAGTGAGGGGGGGAGTCTGTGATAGTGAGGGGGGGAGTCTAAGATAATGAGGGGGGTCTGTGATAGTGAAGGGGGAGTCTGTGATAGTGAGGGGGGAGTCTGTGATAGTGAGGGGGAGTCTGTGATAGTGAGGGGGGAGTCTGTGATAGTGAGGGGAGTCTGTGATAGTGAGGGGGGAGTCTGTGACGGTGAGAGGAGAGTCTGTGACAGTGAGGGGGAAGTCTGTGATAGTGAGGGGGGAGTCTGTGATAGTGAGGGGGGATGCTGTGATAGTGAGGGGGAGAGTCTGTGATAGTGAGGGGGGGAGTCTGTGATAGTGAGGGGGGGGTCTGTGATAATGAGGGCGGGTCTGTGATAGTGAGGGGGAGTCTCTGATAGTGAGGGGGGAGTCTGTGATAGTGAGGGGGAGTCTGTGATAGTGAGGGGGGAGTCTGTGATAGTGAGGGGTGAGGGGGGAGTCTGTGATAGTGAGGGGGGAGACTGTGATAGTAAGGGGAGTCTGTGATAGTGAGGGGGGGAGTGTGTGATAATGAGGGGGGAGTCTGTGATAGTGAGGGGGGGAGTCTGTGATAGTGAGGGGGGAGTCTGTGATAGTGAGGGGGGAGTCTGTGACAGTGAGTGGGGGGTCTGTGATAGTGAGGGGGGAGGGGGGAGTCTGTGATAGTGAGGGGGGAGTCTGTGACGGTGAGAGGAGAGTCTGTGACAGTGAGGGGGAAGTCTGTGATAGTGAGGGGGGAGTCTGTGATAGTGAGGGGGGATGCTGTGATAGCGAGGGGGAGAGTCTGTGATAGTGAGGGGGGGAGTCTGTGATAATGAGGGGGGGTCTGTGATAGTGAGGGGGGAGTATGTGATAGTGAGGGGGAGACTGTGATAGTGAGGGGAGTCTGTGATCGTGAGGGGGGGAGTGTGTGATAATGAGGGGGGAGTCTGTGATAGTGAGGGGGGGAGTTTGTGATAGTGAGGGGGGAGTCTGTGATAGTGAGGGGGGAGTCTGTGACAGTGAGGGGGGGAGGGGGGAGGGGGGAGTCTGTGATAGTGAGGGGGGAGTCTGTGACGGTGAGAGGAGAGTCTGTGACGGTGAGGGGGAAGTCTGTGATAGTGAGGGGGGAGACTGTGATAGTGAGGGGAGTCTGTGATAGTGAGGGGGGGAGTGTGTGATAATGAGGGGGTAGTCTGTGATAGTGAGGGGGGGAGTCTGTGATAGTGAGGGGGGAGTCTGTGATAGTGAGGGGGGAGTCTGTGACGGTGAGAGGAGAGTCTGTGACAGTGAGGGGGAAGTCTGTGATAGTGAAGGGGGAGTCTGTGATAGTGAGGGGGGATGCTGTGATAGTGAGGGGGAGAGTCTGTGATAGTGAGGGGGGGAGTCTGTGATAGTGAGGGGGGGGGTCTGTGATAATGAGGGGGGGTCTGTGATAGTGAGGGGGAGTCTCTGATAGTGAGGGGGGAGTCTGTGATAGTGAGGGGGAGTCTGTGATAGTGAGGGGGGAGTCTGTGATAGTGAGGGGTGAGGGGGGAGTCTGTGATAGTGAGGGGGGGGACTGTGATAGTGAGGGGAGTCTGTGATAGTGAGGGGGGGAGTGTGTGATAATGAGGGGGGAGTCTGTGATAGTGAGGGGGGGAGTCTGTGATAGTGAGGGGGGAGTCTGTGATAGTGAGGGGGGAGTCTGTGACAGTGAGGGGGGGGTCTGTGATAGTGAGGGGGGAGGGGGGAGTCTGTGATAGTGAGGGGGGAGTCTGTGACGGTGAGAGGAGAGTCTGTGACAGTGAGGGGGAAGTCTGTGATAGTGAGGGGGGAGTCTGTGATAGTGAGGGGGGATGCTGTGATAGTGAGGGGGAGAGTCTGTGATAGTGAGGGGGGGAGTCTGTGATAATGAGGGGGGGTCTGTGATAGTGAGGGGGGAGTCTGTGATAGTGAGGGGGGAGACTGTGATAGTGAGGGGAGTCTGTGATAGTGAGGGGGGAGTGTGTGATAATGAGGGGGGAGTCTGTGATAGTGAGGGGGGGAGTCTGTGATAGTGAGGGGGGAGTCTGTGATAGTGAGGGGGGAGTCTGTGACAGTGAGGGGGGGGGAGGGGGGAGTCTGTGATAGTGAGGGGGGAGTCTGTGACGGTGAGAGGAGAGTCTGTGACAGTGAGGGGGAAGTCTGTGATAGTGAGGGGGGAGACTGTGATAGTGAGGGGAGTCTGTGATAGTGAGGGGGGGAGTGTGTGATAATGAGGGGGGAGTCTGTGATAGTGAGGGGGGAGTCTGTGATAGTGAGGGGGGAGTCTGTGACGGTGAGAGGAGAGTCTGTGACAGTGATGGGGAAGTCTGTGATAGTGAGGGGGGAGTCTGTGATAGTGAGGGGGGATGCTGTGATAGTGAGGGGTAGAGTCTGTGATAGTGAGGGGGGGAGTCTGTGATAGTGAGGGGGGGTCTGTGATAATGAGGGGGGGTCTGTGATAGTGAGGGGGAGTCTCTGATAGTGAGGGGGGAGTCTGTGATAGTGAGGGGGAGTCTGTGATAGTGAGGGGGGAGTCTGTGATAGTGAGGGGTGAGGGGGGAGTCTGTGATAGTGAGGGGGGAGACTGTGATAGTGAGGGGAGTCTGTGATAGTGAGGGGGGGAGTGTGTGATAATGAGGGGGGAGTCTGTGATAGTGAGGGGGGGAGTCTGTGATAGTGAGGGGGGAGTCTGTGATAGTGAGGGGGGGGTCTGTGATAGTGAGGGGGGAGGGGGGAGTCAGTGATAGTGAGGGGGGAGTCTGTGACGGTGAGAGGAGAGTCTGTGACAGTGAGGGGGAAGTCTGTGATAGTGAGGGGGGAGTCTGTGATAGTGAGGGGGGATGCTGTGATAGTGAGGGGGGAGTCTGTGATAGTGAGGGGGGAGTCTGTGACAGTGAGGGGGGGAGGGGGGAGGGGGGAGTCTGTGATAGTGAGGGGGGAGTCTGTGACGGTGAGAGGAGAGTCTGTGACAGTGAGGGGGAAGTCTGTGATAGTGAGGGGGGAGACTGTGATAGTGAGGGGAGTCTGTGATAGTGAGGGGGGGAGTGTGTGATAATGAGGGGGTAGTCTGTGATAGTGAGGGGGGGAGTCTGTGATAGTGAGGGGGGAGTCTGTGATAGTGAGGGGGGAGTCTGTGACGGTGAGAGGAGAGTCTGTGACAGTGAGGGGGAAGTCTGTGATAGTGAAGGGGGAGTCTGTGATAGTGAGGGGGGATGCTGTGATAGTGAGGGGGAGAGTCTGTGATAGTGAGGGGGGGAGTCTGTGATAGTGAGGGGGAGTCTCTGATAGTGAGGGGGGAGTCTGTGATAGTGAGGGGGAGTCTGTGATAGTGAGGGGGGAGTCTGTGATAGTGAGGGGTGAGGGGGGAGTCTGTGATAGTGATGGGGGGGACTGTGATAGTGAGGGGAGTCTGTGATAGTGAGGGGGGGAGTGTGTGATAATGAGGGGGGAGTCTGTGATAGTGAGGGGGGGAGTCTGTGATAGTGAGGGGGGAGTCTGTGACAGTGAGGGGGGGAGGAGGGAGGGGGGAGTCTGTGATAGTGAGGGGGGAGTCTGTGACGGTGAGAGGAGAGTCTGTGACAGTGAGGGGGAAGTCTGTGATAGTGAGGGGGAGACTGTGATAGTGAGGGGAGTCTGTGATAGTGAGGGGGAGTCTGTGATAGTGAGGGGGGAGTCTGTGACGGTGAGGGGGGATGCTGTGATAGTGAGGGGGAGAGTCTGTGATAGTGAGGGGGGAGTCTGTGATATTGAGGGGGGGAGTCTGTGATAATGAGGGGGGGTCTGTGATAGTGAGGGGGGAGTCTGTGATAGTGAGGGGGGAGTCTGTGATAGTGAGGGGGAGTCTGTGATAGTGAGGGGGGAGTCTGTGATAGTGAGGGGAGTCTGTGATAGTGAGGGGGGAGTCTGTGACGGTGAGAGGAGAGTCTCTGACAGTGAGGGGGAAGTCTGTGATAGTGAGGGGGGAGTCTGTGATAGTGAGGGGGGATGCTGTGATAGTGAGGGGGAGAGTCTGTGATAGTGAGGGGGGAGTCTGTGATAATGAGGGGGGGTCTGTGATAGTGAGGGGGGAGTCTGTGATAGTGAGGGGGGAGTCTGTGATAGTAAGGGGGAATCTGTGATAGTGAGGGGGGAGTCTGTGATAGTGAGGGGAGTCTGTGATAGTGAGGGGGGAGTCTGTGACAGTGAGGGGGGAGTCTGTGATAGTGAGGGGGGAGTCTGTGATAGTGAGAGGGGAGTCTGTGACAGTGAGGGGGGAGTCTGTAATAGTGAGGGGGGAGTCTGTGATAGTGAGGGGGGATGCTGTGATAGTGAGGGGGAGAGTCTGTGATAGTGAGGGGGGAGTCTGTGATAGCGAGGGGTGAGGGGGGAGTCTGTAATAGTGAGGGGGGGAGTCTGTGATAGTGAGGGGGGAGTCTGTGATAGTGAGGGGGGAGTCTGTGATATTGAGGGGGGAGTCTGTGATAGTGAGGGGTGAGGGGGGAGTCTGTGATAGTGAGGGGGGAGACTGTGATAGTGAGGGGAGTCTGTGATATTGAGGGGGGAGTGTGTGATAATGAGGGGGGAGTCTGTGATAGTGAGGGGGGGAGTCTGTGATAGTGAGGGGGGAGTCTGTGATAGTGAGGGGGGAGTCTGTGACAGTGAGGGGGGGTCTGTGATAGTGAGGGGGGAGGGGGGAGTCTGTGATAGTGAGGGGGGAGTCTGTGACGGTGAGAGGAGAGTCTGTGACAGTGAGGGGGAAGTCTGTGATAGTGAGGGGGGAGTCTGTGATAGTGAGGGGGGATGCTGTGATAGTGAGGGGGAGAGTCTGTGATAGTGAGGGGGGAGTCTGTGATAATGAGGGGGGGTCTGTGATAGTGAGGGGGAGTCTGTGATAGTGAGGGGGAGACTGTGATAGTGAGGGGAGTCTGTGATAGTGAGGGGGGGAGTGTGTGATAATGAGGGGGGAGTCTGTGATAGTGAGGGGGGGAGTCTGTGATAGTGAGGGGGGAGTCTGTGATAGTGAGGGGGGAGTCTGTGACAGTGAGGGGGGAGGGGGGAGGGGGGAGTCTGTGATAGTGAGGGGGGAGTCTGTGACGGTGAGAGGAGAGTCTGTGACAGTGAGGGGGAAGTCTGTGATAGTGAGGGGGGAGACTGTGATAGTGAGGGGAGTCTGTGATAGTGAGGGGGGGAGTGTGTGATAATGAGGGGGGAGTCTGTGATAGTGAGGGGGGGAGTCTGTGATAGTGAGGGGGAGTCTGTGATAGTGAGGGGGAGTCTGTGACAGTGAGGGGGGGTCTGTGATAGTGAGGGGGGAGGGGGGAGTCTGTGATAGTGAGGGGGGAGTCTGTGACGGTGAGAGGAGAGTCTGTGACAGTGAGGGGGGAGGGGGGAGGGGGGAGTCTGTGATAGTGAGGGGGGAGTCTGTGACGGTGAGAGGAGAGTCTGTGACAGTGAGGGGGAAGTCTGTGATAGTGAGGGGGGAGACTGTGATAGTGAGGGGAGTCTGTGATAGTGAGGGGGGGAGTGTGTGATAATGAGGGGGGAGTCTGTGATAGTGAGGGGGGGAGTCTGTGATAGTGAGGGGGGAGTCTGTGATAGTGAGGGGGGAGTCTGTGACAGTGAGGGGGGTCTGTGATAGTGAGGGGGGAGGGGGGAGTCTGTGATAGTGAGGGGGGAGTCTGTGACAGTGAGAGGAGAGTCTGTGACAGTGAGGGGGAAGTCTGTGATAGTGAGGGGGGAGTCTGTGATAGTGAGGGGGGATGCTGTGATAGTGAGGGGGGGAGTCTGTGATAATGAGGGGGGGTCTGTGATAGTGAGGGGGGAGTCTGTGATAGTGAGGGGGGAGTCTGTGATAGTGAGGGGGAGTCTGTGATAGTGAGGGGGGAGTCTTTGATAGTGAGGGGAGTCTGTGATAGTGAGGGGGGAGTCTGTGACGGTGAGAGGAGAGTCTGTGACAGTGAGGGGGAAGTCTGTGATAGTGAGGGGGGAGTCTGTGATAGTGAGGGGGGATGCTGTGATAGTGAGGGGGAGAGTCTGTGATAGTGAGGGGGGGAGTCTGTGATAGTGAGGGGGGGAGTCTGTGATAATGAGGGGGGGTCTGTGATAGTGAGGGGGGAGTCTGTGATAGTGAGGGGGGAGTCTGTGATAGTGAGGGGGAGTCTGTGATAGTGAGGGGGGAGTCTGTGATAGTGAGGGGAGTCTGTGATAGTGAGGGGGGAGTCTGTGACAGTGAGGGGGGAGTCTGTGATAGTGAGGGGGGAGTCTGTGATAGTGAGAGGGGAGTCTGTGACAGTGAGGGGGGAGTCTGTGACGGTGAGAGGAGAGTCTGTGACAGTGAGGGGGGGAAGTCTGTGATAGTGAGGGGGGAGTCTGTGATAGTGAGGGGGAGTCTGTGATAGTGAGGGGGGGAGTCTGTGATAGTGAGGGGGGAGTCTGTGATAGTGAGGGGGGAGTCTGTGATGGTGAGAGGGGAGGGGGGAGTCTTTGATAGTGAGGGGGGTCTGTGATAGTGAGGGGGGGTCTGTGATCGTGAGGGGGGAGTCTGTGACAGTGAGGGGGGAGTCTGTGACAGTGAGGGGGGTCTGTGATAGTGAGGGGGGAGTCTGTGATAGTGAGGGGGGTCTGTGATAGTTAGGGGGGAGTCTGTGACAGTGAGGGGGGAGTCTGTGACAGTGAGGGGGGGTCTGTGATAGTGAGGGGGGAGTCTGTGATAGTGAGGGGGGAGTCTGTGATAGTGAGGGGGGATGCTGTGATAGTGAGGGGGAGAGTCTGTGATAGTGAGGGGGGGAGTCTGTGATAGTGAGGGGGGGAGTCTGTGATAATGAGGGGGGGTCTGTTATAGTGAGGGGGGAGTCTGTGATAGTGAGGGGGGAGTCTGTGATAGTGAGGGGGGAGTCTGTGATAGTGAGAGGGGAGTCTGTGACAGTGAGGGGGAAGTCTGTGATAGTGAGGGGGGAGTCTGTGATAGTGAGAGGGGAGTCTGTGACAGTGAGGGGGGAGTCTGTGATAGTGAGGGGTGAGGGGGGAGTCTGTGATAGTGAGGGGGGAGTCTGTGATAGTGAGGGGGGAGTCTGTGATAGTGAGGGGGGACTCTGTGACGATGAGAGGGGAGTCTGTGACAGTGAGGGGGGGAAGTCTGTGATATTGAGGGGGGGAGGGGGGAGTCTGTGATAGTGAGGGGGGGAGGGGGGAGTCTGTGATAGTGAGGGGGGAGTCTGTGATAGTGAGGGGGGAGTCTGTGATAGTGAGGGGGGGAGTCTGTGATAGTGAGGGGGGAGTCTGTGATGGTGAGAGGGGAGGGGGGAGTCTGTGATAGTGAGGGGGGGTCTGTGATAGTGAGGGGGGGTCTGTGATAGTGATGGGGGAGTCTGTGACGGTGAGAGGAGAGTCTGTGACAGTGAGGGGGAAGTCTGTGATAGTGAGGGGGAGACTGTGATAGTGAGGGGAGTCTGTGATAGTGAGGGGGAGTCTGTGATAGTGAGGGGGGAGTCTGTGACGGTGAGGGGGGATGCTGTGATAGTGAGGGGGAGAGTCTGTGATAGTGAGGGGGGAGTCTGTGATATTGAGGGGGGGAGTCTGTGATAATGAGGGGGGGTCTGTGATAGTGAGGGGGGAGTCTGTGATAGTGAGGGGGGAGTCTGTGATAGTGAGGGGGAGTCTGTGATAGTGAGGGGGGAGTCTGTGATAGTGAGGGGAGTCTGTGATAGTGAGGGGGGAGTCTGTGACGGTGAGAGGAGAGTCTCTGACAGTGAGGGGGAAGTCTGTGATAGTGAGGGGGGAGTCTGTGATAGTGAGGGGGGATGCTGTGATAGTGAGGGGGAGAGTCTGTGATAGTGAGGGGGGAGTCTGTGATAATGAGGGGGGGTCTGTGATAGTGAGGGGGGAGTCTGTGATAGTGAGGGGGGAGTCTGTGATAGTAAGGGGGAATCTGTGATAGTGAGGGGGGAGTCTGTGATAGTGAGGGGAGTCTGTGATAGTGAGGGGGGAGTCTGTGACAGTGAGGGGGGAGTCTGTGATAGTGAGGGGGGAGTCTGTGATAGTGAGAGGGGAGTCTGTGACAGTGAGGGGGGAGTCTGTAATAGTGAGGGGGGAGTCTGTGATAGTGAGGGGGGATGCTGTGATAGTGAGGGGGAGAGTCTGTGATAGTGAGGGGGGAGTCTGTGATAGCGAGGGGTGAGGGGGGAGTCTGTAATAGTGAGGGGGGGAGTCTGTGATAGTGAGGGGGGAGTCTGTGATAGTGAGGGGGGAGTCTGTGATATTGAGGGGGGAGTCTGTGATAGTGAGGGGTGAGGGGGGAGTCTGTGATAGTGAGGGGGGAGACTGTGATAGTGAGGGGAGTCTGTGATATTGAGGGGGGAGTGTGTGATAATGAGGGGGGAGTCTGTGATAGTGAGGGGGGGAGTCTGTGATAGTGAGGGGGGAGTCTGTGATAGTGAGGGGGGAGTCTGTGACAGTGAGGGGGGGTCTGTGATAGTGAGGGGGGAGGGGGGAGTCTGTGATAGTGAGGGGGGAGTCTGTGACGGTGAGAGGAGAGTCTGTGACAGTGAGGGGGAAGTCTGTGATAGTGAGGGGGGAGTCTGTGATAGTGAGGGGGGATGCTGTGATAGTGAGGGGGAGAGTCTGTGATAGTGAGGGGGGAGTCTGTGATAATGAGGGGGGGTCTGTGATAGTGAGGGGGAGTCTGTGATAGTGAGGGGGAGACTGTGATAGTGAGGGGAGTCTGTGATAGTGAGGGGGGGAGTGTGTGATAATGAGGGGGGAGTCTGTGATAGTGAGGGGGGGAGTCTGTGATAGTGAGGGGGGAGTCTGTGATAGTGAGGGGGGAGTCTGTGACAGTGAGGGGGGAGGGGGGAGGGGGGAGTCTGTGATAGTGAGGGGGGAGTCTGTGACGGTGAGAGGAGAGTCTGTGACAGTGAGGGGGAAGTCTGTGATAGTGAGGGGGGAGACTGTGATAGTGAGGGGAGTCTGTGATAGTGAGGGGGGGAGTGTGTGATAATGAGGGGGGAGTCTGTGATAGTGAGGGGGGGAGTCTGTGATAGTGAGGGGGAGTCTGTGATAGTGAGGGGGAGTCTGTGACAGTGAGGGGGGGTCTGTGATAGTGAGGGGGGAGGGGGGAGTCTGTGATAGTGAGGGGGGAGTCTGTGACGGTGAGAGGAGAGTCTGTGACAGTGAGGGGGGAGGGGGGAGGGGGGAGTCTGTGATAGTGAGGGGGGAGTCTGTGACGGTGAGAGGAGAGTCTGTGACAGTGAGGGGGAAGTCTGTGATAGTGAGGGGGGAGACTGTGATAGTGAGGGGAGTCTGTGATAGTGAGGGGGGGAGTGTGTGATAATGAGGGGGGAGTCTGTGATAGTGAGGGGGGGAGTCTGTGATAGTGAGGGGGGAGTCTGTGATAGTGAGGGGGGAGTCTGTGACAGTGAGGGGGGTCTGTGATAGTGAGGGGGGAGGGGGGAGTCTGTGATAGTGAGGGGGGAGTCTGTGACAGTGAGAGGAGAGTCTGTGACAGTGAGGGGGAAGTCTGTGATAGTGAGGGGGGAGTCTGTGATAGTGAGGGGGGATGCTGTGATAGTGAGGGGGGGAGTCTGTGATAATGAGGGGGGGTCTGTGATAGTGAGGGGGGAGTCTGTGATAGTGAGGGGGGAGTCTGTGATAGTGAGGGGGAGTCTGTGATAGTGAGGGGGGAGTCTTTGATAGTGAGGGGAGTCTGTGATAGTGAGGGGGGAGTCTGTGACGGTGAGAGGAGAGTCTGTGACAGTGAGGGGGAGAGTCTGTGATAGTGAGGGGGAGAGTCTGTGATAGTGAGGGGGGAGTCTGTGATAGTGAGGGGGGATGCTGTGATAGTGAGGGGGAGAGTCTGTGATAGTGAGGGGGGGAGTCTGTGATAGTGAGGGGGGGAGTCTGTGATAATGAGGGGGGGTCTGTGATAGTGAGGGGGGAGTCTGTGATAGTGAGGGGGGAGTCTGTGATAGTGAGGGGGAGTCTGTGATAGTGAGGGGGGAGTCTGTGATAGTGAGGGGAGTCTGTGATAGTGAGGGGGGAGTCTGTGACAGTGAGGGGGGAGTCTGTGATAGTGAGGGGGGAGTCTGTGATAGTGAGAGGGGAGTCTGTGACAGTGAGGGGGGAGTCTGTGACGGTGAGAGGAGAGTCTGTGACAGTGAGGGGGGGAAGTCTGTGATAGTGAGGGGGGAGTCTGTGATAGTGAGGGGGAGTCTGTGATAGTGAGGGGGGGAGTCTGTGATAGTGAGGGGGGAGTCTGTGATAGTGAGGGGGGAGTCTGTGATGGTGAGAGGGGAGGGGGGAGTCTTTGATAGTGAGGGGGGTCTGTGATAGTGAGGGGGGGTCTGTGATCGTGAGGGGGGAGTCTGTGACAGTGAGGGGGGAGTCTGTGACAGTGAGGGGGGTCTGTGATAGTGAGGGGGGAGTCTGTGATAGTGAGGGGGGTCTGTGATAGTTAGGGGGGAGTCTGTGACAGTGAGGGGGGAGTCTGTGACAGTGAGGGGGGGTCTGTGATAGTGAGGGGGGAGTCTGTGATAGTGAGGGGGGAGTCTGTGATAGTGAGGGGGGATGCTGTGATAGTGAGGGGGAGAGTCTGTGATAGTGAGGGGGGGAGTCTGTGATAGTGAGGGGGGGAGTCTGTGATAATGAGGGGGGGTCTGTTATAGTGAGGGGGGAGTCTGTGATAGTGAGGGGGGAGTCTGTGATAGTGAGGGGGGAGTCTGTGATAGTGAGAGGGGAGTCTGTGACAGTGAGGGGGAAGTCTGTGATAGTGAGGGGGGAGTCTGTGATAGTGAGAGGGGAGTCTGTGACAGTGAGGGGGGAGTCTGTGATAGTGAGGGGTGAGGGGGGAGTCTGTGATAGTGAGGGGGGAGTCTGTGATAGTGAGGGGGGAGTCTGTGATAGTGAGGGGGGACTCTGTGACGATGAGAGGGGAGTCTGTGACAGTGAGGGGGGGAAGTCTGTGATATTGAGGGGGGGAGGGGGGAGTCTGTGATAGTGAGGGGGGGAGGGGGGAGTCTGTGATAGTGAGGGGGGAGTCTGTGATAGTGAGGGGGGAGTCTGTGATAGTGAGGGGGGGAGTCTGTGATAGTGAGGGGGGAGTCTGTGATGGTGAGAGGGGAGGGGGGAGTCTGTGATAGTGAGGGGGGGTCTGTGATAGTGAGGGGGGGTCTGTGATAGTGATGGGGGAGTCTGTGACAATGAGGGGGGAGTCTGTGACAGTGAGGGGGGTATGTGATAGTGAGGGGGGGAGTCTGTGATAGTAAGGGGGGTCTGTGATAGTGAGGGGGGGAGTCTGTGATAGTGAGGGGGGTCTGTGACAGTGAGGGGGGGAGTCTGTGACAGTGAGGGGGGAGTCTGTGATAGTGAGGGGGGAGTCTGTGACAGTGAGGGGGGGAGTCTGTGACAGGAGGGGGGAGTCTGTGATAGTGAGGGGGGGAGTCTGTGATAGTGGGGGGAGTCTGTGACAGTGAGGGGGGGCTGGGGGGCTGTGACTTTCCTGAAGTCCACGATCATCTCCACTGTCTTCTGAGCACCAGGACACCAGCCGGTCCAGGACACCAGCCGGTCCACCTCCCTCCTGTAGACAGACTCAGCCCCGTCCGAGTTGAGCGAGGTGTCGTCTGCAAACTTAATCGGTTTAGCTGAGCCATAATAGCTCCAACATAAGACGATATTTTGTTTGGCCTGAAAGTTCTGACTCAAGGTAATGCATGGTGCTATGTTTGAAAACTAAAGTGCAGAATCCATCCATCCATGTTCTTCCGCTTATCCACGGCAGGATCGCGGGGGCAGCAGTCTAAGCAGGGACAGTTGGGACCCACTGGCTTCACTGGACAGGACAGTGCAACGAGACCAGGAATGACACGACCAACAAGTGGCACCGGTTTCCCTTTCACAAAATAATTTCATGTCATTATAAAAACAGTTCTACCTTGCCTGAGAAACTCTCGGTTCAAGGAATACTTAGAATATTTTTTTGAGAATATAAAAAGGTGTAAACACTATATGTCCGTCATTGAGGAACGGTGAGTAGCAACAGAATGTTGTATGAACCAAGGTGAATGGGTCATGAACATGCAGAATACCAAACAGATGTGTGTTTGCTATGAGAGGTCTCGAGGTTGCCATGACGTCCGCAGCCCTTAAATCAAAGAGGGACGGATCGTGTCAATGATTCAAGCTCACAGGTTACATTTATTTCATGAACAAGAGAGTGACATGTAAATTAAACCATTGAATGTTGGATTCTATACAATGGCTTTGAAATCAACCCAAATTCAGTCTCTCACAAAATATATGAGTCAAAATAATCATGTTAAAATTGTAATTAGGTTGCACAATATATGTAACCTGCCTTACGCCCGATTGATACGTCTCACTCTGAACTGAGTTCTTCAAATGAGTCAGAGTTTGTGAACTCACAAAAATCATGAGAATTCATCTTGATGCAATCGAATCACAATCGAATCACAATTTTTGGAGGCACAATCCAATTACAAAGGCTGCAATTATTTAGATAAGAGAATGTCCTTTGCAGAACAATCTTATTATACCTGTAGTTTAGACCTCTACAAATTCACAAGATTCTTGTATTAGTTTGTTTGTGTAGCAGCCCCAAAATAATGTCTATGGGGTGTACATTATCGTTTACTTATACTGTGCATCTAATTTGCATTTCACTTCAGCTGAAATAAACATTCTAATGTTTTGCTGTGTGAGTTTATGCGCATTTATAATCTGTTATTAGCATTGATTTCTAATTCATCAACAGTCAATGGACATTTAATTTGATGCAATCTGCTTATGTTATGTTAATGAGCCGCATGATACATCCTGCCCAATATTGTGGGCATATTAAGGATGGACATATTATCAAATATGTTTGAGGGTTTCAAACAACGCGCCGGCTCCTCAGATGGATTTAACTCATAAACATGTAAATCTAACCCTAACCCTTTGTCATTGTGTATTCTTCAAAGATCAAAAGAAGAAGCAGTCAGTATGATATAATTCTGTCTCATGGGGTAGTTTTGAGAATAAAGAGCCTGCAATGCAAAACAATCTTTATTAGGTTAAAGACTAAATGTGATGGACGGCTAGCTATTTAGGGAAAGTCCTCATTACGCTACTATATGAGCTTTATAATTTTCACAAATAAATGCTAAAAAACTAAAAGGGGGTTGTAAATATATATTGCTTTAGAAGTCTTCAGCTCTACCCTTTGCTTGAACAGAGACTATTGTTTTAAGATAAGGACAGTTAGAATGTGTTCGTGAGTTTATTTTTTCTTGTTTGATTTTGTGCTGCTTCTTTGCAGGTTGTCATCGTTAATGTGAAACTACATGTTCTCTCCACCGATTTACAATACAATAGAATCCTTATGTTATTTTTAAGACAGCAAAGAAAAATACATCAAAATTCAAATTAGAAAGATTTAAATTCTTGACAGGCATGTAGACATAAAAACAGAAGGCATAAATAGTGTGCGATTTTTCTTTCTTTTTTTAGATTAGTTCACGTGTCAAATGTTAGATTATGCTAAAATCGTGCGCATTAAATATCTTGCCGCGCACTGACGTTATATTTACGGTAGTTTTGGTGTCCTGAGAAAACGCCTGAACACATTTAACTTCATTCTTTTCTGGAAATCACAATAAATGTGTCAGGTTTTCTCCTTTTATTTTCAAAATTAGAAATGTGCACACATAATGTGTCTCATCCCTCCGGAAGTTTATAAAAAATGAAAACTAAACCAGAAAGAATTGGATGACGTGTACGTAGGGTCCTTCGCACTTCCGGGTTAGGATAAACAGATTTGCCAGTGGAGTCGGCTCGTCTAAAAGATGTGAGTTTCAGCTTTATTGTCACACATTTCTCCCTGGTTGCACCCGTTTTTGACAACCGAACATGTGCGCTTGTGTTAATGTGGTGTCATCTCCTCCGTCAGGTCCAAAGTCACGTTTAAAATCACGTTAACGTCGGACCCCCGGCTGCCATTCAAAGTGTGAGTACAGTGACAGCTCAGCATTCACCACACCACACCATGGATCTGTCAAAAGAAAGAAAATAAATCCACATTTATAGCGTTATTGTTTTTGAGTTCCGATTGCAGAACGCTTTTACAACATGTACGCATCTTCTCTCCGAATTACACCACGTCTAAATGCAGTTACTGGTGTCAAAGATGAGGAGGGTGGTGCAGTTGTCGATATATTGCTCATGTTACACTCAAGCTTTGGGTTAATATTTGATTTTAATTAAAGTTATCAACTAATAATAGCAGGACTGATGAGTTTATCATTACACACTTCTTCTCCACCCTTGTTTGTCTCACCAGATGTTGTAACTTGGCTAACATTGGCTAACACTGGCTAACACTGGCTAACACTGGCTAACACTGGCTAACACTGGCTAACACTGGCTAACACTGGCTTACACTGGCTTACACTGGCTTACACTGGCTTACACTGGCTAACACTGGCTAACACTGGCTAACAGATGCATTGGCACAGCCCTGAAATGACAACAACAGTGATTCCCACAGGTTTCTACAGAGAATACTATGGTGGTACAAACAATCCATATCTAAAACATTTTATGCAACAGTGTTTAAAGTATAGATGTCACTTTTAATGACTCTAATAAAAAAGTACGTATTACAGATTAAACATAGTTACTTCTTTATGTTTATGACAATAACACTGTCGTAAAGTGTTGCTTTGTAGTCTCAAATCTGTTTTACTGTCCTGATGCTGGTGTTTATATTCATAGAACTGTTCAAAATATTAAAATTCTACTGGGTTTTTTAGAACAGAAAAACTAGTGTCATCTTTCAGGGCTTCACAAAATTGTTGATTTAGCCAATGGAATGTAACAAAAAAAGAATTAACCATCATTCACAGGGAATAAGCGGATGAACTGTCCCAGGGCATTACTTTAATCCTTACTTTTACTCCTACTCCTTACACCCTCCTTCTCGCCAAGGAATACCTCCATAAAACCTGGAGGAGAACTACAAATATCTGAAATTGGGCTGCACAATTATGAGACATAGTTTGTTAGTTACTTAAATTACTAAACAAAGCAAACTGTTACTTTTCAAATTGTGTCAAAAATTAAACCAGAACCTAAATAAAGGCAGAAAAGTTAAGTATACATTACTTACATATTTAGCATTTTCTGATCCTGTCATTGTACTGATGTGGCAAATATAATCTATAGTCCAAATGCCATCTGTGCAGTTCTGTCCGTCCCTACTTTATGTACTCGCTGTTTCCTGATTCTCATTATAGCTTCAGTGACAGACAGTGGTTTGGTAACTGCCGTCATCTTGTGGGTAATAAAACCATTTCTGTCCACACAAGGAGCCATCTCTTTAATGTAGTCAGTCAGAACCCGCATGCGGCGAATTTCTCTGCATGAGCTGTGAAGTCATAATGAGTAGATGGGAAAATGTATTGGTTCTGGCAGAGTCAGGATACAGTCCATCCGTGCGCTTTCAAAATCATTAGCTACATCCAAACGAGTCAACATTCACTTAAGGCACGCAATTGGTTTTTGACAGGTTATTATGAGTTATTCTGCTGTACTGCAAAATAGGGCTGTGGCATTGCATTGAATTAATTAACTAATCGTGAATCGTTGCTGTCTGGACTGTACAGATTCTAAAATGTATGCAAAATATTTCTTTATTACAAAGGCATTATGAAATTATGTTGTCAAACGTACCAATTTGTCACTGCCGGATCTCGTCAAGTCCCGGAAGCTCAGCAGGGATGGGCCTGGTTAGTACTGGGATGGGAGACTGTGGGAGTGCCAGGTGCCACAGGGGCGCAATTTGATTTACTGAAAAATGGATACTGTTTTGAAAAACAAGATGTGTCGACTTTCATTCATAAATCATTCTCAATCTTGGTCGAACACTGTCCAGACGACTGCACTTGATCCTTTTCCTGCTTCTGGTTGAATGAGTGATTACACCAGGACTTGGTCCAGTTAGCTACGGATTCCCTTAAACTCCTTAACACCTGTCAAGATGATGTTATTACTTGATCTGGAATGTTCCACAGTATGGCATTGAACATGTCTATCTGGTATTTATTCCATTTCAACAGGTTTTATCACTTAAAATACATGAATTCTTACGGCGGGCTTGCCTCTCCACAGTTCTGACCTGTAACTTGGCCTGTGGCATGATGGGATGATGGTTAAGTTTAATGTCATGCTGTGGAACATTCCAGGGAAAACCATAACCTCTACAAGGACACAAGTATCAAACCTTGAAAAGTGACGCTGTTCTCCTTTTTAAATGGATAAAGATGGATTTCTCTGCTCAGTGGTGACTGTGCAGTGGTGACTGTGCAGTGGTGACTGTGCAGTGGTGACTGTGCAGTGGTGACTGTGCAGTGGTGACTGTGCAGTGGTGACTGTGCAGTGGTGACTGTGCAGGGTTGTTCGGCCTCTTCTATCTTTGGAGAGAGCTTCAGCGTCGCTCCTTGTTGAAAACCACAGACTGAACACTCTTTTTGTGAGGCGTTCGTCACAAAATGTGGATGCGTATCACCATTTGCTCCATAAATGATTTCACATCGTCCCATAGAAACATGTCTGACAGAAATAATGTTCCACTCAATTTAGCCCCGGGAGGAAACGTCTCCTTTCTCTTTTCAGTCCGGGTGATCGTCAGCAGCAGAATTGCACTCCTGTCGCTGCTCAGGCACATTCGGCTCGGGCTGGCAGCAGATAAATGCCAGTTTAGTTCACTTATATTGAATGTGGTGTCACTGTTATGTCACAGTAATTTGGGAATGTTGTTAAATACAAAAGGGCTACATTTGTTCAAAGTTTGCATCACAGGTTATCTCCTTGAAATGTGCTCTCCTGAACTGTGCTGTGTGATGAAGCAGGAGTTTTAGTTCCTTCTGTGTTTTGTTTTCCAGTTTAAGTGTACCGGAGAACACACCATTCACAGCTGTGTTGAAATTTGCTGCTGAAGAGGTAAATTCCCCCTTTTCTCTGAAATGAATAGAGCATTTATGGATGCATGTTTTTTTCATGTTTAGTCTATTTTTGCCTCAAATACAAATTATTACACTCATTTCATAAACGACGAGGCAATTATGACTACTCATGATTTGAGTGCTTCAATACCAAACAGTCTAATTATCCCAATATATGTTTTATTTAGTATCTTTTATTGCCTTGACGAGGTAACTTAATGCTGGGTTTCCTAATGTTCACACATTAAATCCAAAAGTAGGTCTTTAATGTGCCGTGTTTCTAGCTCTGACAAAGCTCTCATTATTAATATCCACAAACATTCATTTTCAGACACGAGCTCGTGTTTTTCAGGGGGAAGTGAAACTCTTCATTCAGAGCGCTGCTTTCTGCTCTTGTTTCTGGGTTGACATGACATAAAATACTTTATTATTAGATGCAGGTATTCCGACGTGTTCTAGTTTGTCACAAAGTATATTCTTTATGTGTGTGAGGGGGAATTATACAATATTTATAAAACAAAACAAATGGGTACCCCAGATTTAAGTCATCTGCTAGAATATTGATGATTCTGACAAAATGTGGCTGTGGAAAATGTGGGAATCATAAGATAGTGATTTTTTTTTTACCAGAATGGAACACATCACAGGAATTAACTCTACACTACATTTCACTGCGTTCACTGGTCACTACAGCGTTCACTGGTCCCTACAGCGCTCACTGGTCACTACAGCGTTCACTGGTCACTACAGCGTTCACTGGTCACTACAGCGCTCACTGGTCACTACAGCGCTCACTGGTCACTACAGCGCTCACTGGTCACTACAGCGTTCACTGGTCACTACAGCGCTCACTGGTCACTACAGCGTTCACTGGTCACTACAGCGCTCACTGGTCACTACAGCGTTCACTGGTCACTACAGCGCTCACTGGTCACTACAGCGTTCACTGGTCACTACAGCGTTCACTGGTCACTACAGCGCTCACTGGTCACTACAGCGTTCACTGGTCACTACAGCGTTCACTGGTCACTACAGCGTTCACTGGTCACTACAGCGCTCACTGGTCACTACAGCGTTCACTGGTCACTACAGCGCTCACTGGTCACTACAGCGTTCACTGGTCACTACAGCGTTCACTGGTCACTACAGCGTTCACTGGTCACTACAGCGCTCACTGGTCACTACAGCGTTCACTGGTCACTACAGCGTTCACTGGTCACTACAGCGTGATACTGTCCGTCCACTGTATCAGTGGTTTAACTTCTCTCCCCAGAGACGGGCCGCTCTTTCTGAGTGAGCTCTTTGTGAATCCGACTGCCCACTCTTCTCCCCTCTCCCTTCTCTCCTCCCCTCTCTCCTCTCCCCTCTCTCCTCTCCCCTCTCTCTCCTCTCTCCTCTCTCCTCTCCCCTCTCTCTCCTCTCTCCTCTCTCCTCTTCTCCTCTCTTCTCTCCCCTCTCCCCTCTCCCCGCTCCCCTCTCCTTAGATTGTGAGTGTGGCGTTGTTCCCTCGGGCTCACGTCCAACTGTCTGACAGCCGTGTGAGTTGGACAACAAAGACCTGCTTTTTGCTCAAACTGGGGGGGAAAAGATCTCTCAGCTTGATGCAAATGGTCAAAAGCCATTACAATCCCGCTGTCGTAATGTCCTCTGGCAAAGTGGAATTAGAAAGCAACATGCCTCTAAATGCTTAGTTAATTTGCTCCGTCTGTCTGTGGGTTTGGGCTAATAATGTTTTTCTTTGTTACAGTTCAAAGTGCCTGCTGCCACTAGTGCGATTATCACAAATGGTAAGTTTAGTGCTCGACTTGTACTGTAATGTCTTATAAACTCTGCAGCTGCGACATTTATTCAAATAATTGTGACTTGTCAAAATGATCTTATATTGCTCATTGTTATCTGGACTAAACACATACGACCTGAAGACCTTCTATAACAAAAACAGTGGCATTATCAAATCAAATTATGAATAAAGAATAAACTATTTTTGTTTTTAATCAGTAATACTCTTTATTTGTGAATATTTGTATATCTTGAAGCTTATTTAAACCTCTTCTAATATAATTGTTTGCACACACACAAAAAGCACACATTAGGGCATTATATAAGCTATATTATCCCTTATTCTAATACAGTATGCTTGGATTGTCCATGAAATAAAAAGGCAAAAGAACTGTCAATACATTTTTGTTTTATGGAGAACAAAGTATTATGGTCTCGAAAGTACACTACAACAGCAGAATGCCGTACGTTCACATTTACCATCGTAGCCAGTGCTGAATATGCCGGGCAGAAACCTTGACAAATGTGGAAAGTGCAAAACATTTGTGACCAGAGTGAACCACGCCGCTGCATGAAATGACTTTTTCGTGACTATCGGGACTTGGAAAATTGGCAAAACAAGACTTTTGTTTATTGCTGTGCTCTGACACGGCTGAGACATTAAGGGGAAGGATTTATCGCACATTTACCTGACAATCCCCTTTACATCATTGTCACATAAAATGACTAACGTTTACTGCATGAGTGGATCAGTTATTCACTCTCTATGACGTTCTCCAGCCATAAGCTTTGTTTCTCCAATAGCAAAAGCATCCCTCTTTCTTCTAGGAGTGATCCATTGTGGAAAAAGATTCAGTTTTAGAAAAAACATCCTATGCAGTGAAGAAAGTTCTAAAGAGCGTTACAGAGACTAAACAAGCACGTCACAAGAGGCTTTACCAGCGCAGAAGACATGCTAATTCAGGACCACAGAGCGCCGTGCAGCTTCATCTGAAAGCCACAAACCACTCTACAGAAGACTGTGAGGTGAAGATACTAAGCAGGAGGAAAGAGATGGTTTGAAAGAGTATAGGCCAAAAAGAGAAGCCCTCTTTAAACAGAAATGGAGGTTTAAGGTTCAATCTTCCGGATGTGTACAGCAGCACAGCAGCACAGCAGGAGCCACGGAGCAGCATCAGTGATGAGGGAGTTGCAGTCGGGTAACACGTGGACTTTGATGGGCCATTACAGGGCTGTGAGGGGAACAAAGAAGATGAGTTCCAGGTGAAGCACACACCCGCCCAGTGGGCGGGGCTTACTCAGAGTATGATAAATGTGAGTTATGAGTTCTCAGACTAGATCCACAGATTGAGAATGACTTTTGGATGAGAGTTGAACGTCTAGTATATTTCAAGTGCAACCTCAGCATTTAAAAAGAATACATTTTGAACTCTGTTTTTAAACTAATGTATGTTCCTTTGCATTACAAAATTGTATTTTTTTTTCCCTTTTTTTTGCAGATGGAATAGGAATTAATCCCGCACAAATGGCCGGTGAGTTGAAAAGACGTTAAAAGCAGTTTTTTAATAGAAATACAAAATGCATTTACACATCCTTGAGGGAAAAAAAGAAAGTTTTTCTCATATAAAATGCTTGAGAGCTTAATGTGCCCGTCTGTGCGCTTTTATTCAAATCCGAGCAGCGTTTCTTTGTAATAGCTTAAGCTTTGATACAGGAACCTAAAAGCACAGCACATAAAGGCTTTTGGTTCTTGTGCTTTTGTTCAAAGAGTCAATGGTACCTCCAGAAATCATGACATTTGTGCCTCGTTTCACTAAAAGCAAATCATGCCAAAAGCAGTTCTATAGAGGGAAGAACAGACCCTCGCTCTATCACCTCATTGGTCATTACAATCTTATCGGGAAACATTTTTTGGCCATAGTTCCCAGTAAATTGCCAGAACTCTCAGCTCAGAGCCCCATTCACACACGCTTCAGTCACAGAACATTGCCAGGATTGCTCTGTTCACACTTAACCTGGCATTTGTCTCTGTACTCTGCACTCTCTCACTATAGCAGTGTGCGCCATCATTTAAATAAAAGGAAAATGGAACGCAACCGCACTGCGTGACCTGGGAAACTAAGCTCGTTACCAAAGAAACAAGCAACAATGTTCTGGCTTCATTCGCACATTCACACATGGAGCCTGTGTTCAGGCTCCATGTGTGAATGTGGCTTCATTCTGCATAAATCTGCTGTAGTTTAGATCTGTGCAGGTCTGAAAGACATAATTTGTCAGTTCATGTTTCAGTTTGGACCAAACGGAATCCAATCATTAGCTCTAATTGCATTATTCGTTCACTCCTCACAAGCTGTAGTCACTGGTGCCCTGGGGCTGACACAGACGTGGCTGCCAATGTGCGCCAGCGGCCTCTCCTCCAAACGTCCAATCAGACTTTGCCAAAGTGGATGTTGACCACTCCCCCACCTGCAACATAGTCTCACAATAGTAGCTTTGGGTTATTTGGGAGCGTTTTACTTTGGTGGAACTCTTAAATCTCCCTGAGCGTGAACGTCTGCGTCGGCCTCTGAGCGCTTTATATGGAAACAGTGATCACGGATTCATGAATATAAATGTATTGCCCAAAGAATCTGCCTTTTTTTAATGTAACTTTCAATTAAAAGTGTCCCTCGACAGGCGCGAAGCCTGCGCTCCGGGCTGTTTTCTCATTTGTTTGATATTACGCAGACTTGAAATCCCTGCTCATCCTCGTTTGTAGCTCTTTTCCTCCCGTGTTATGACTTCAAACACGTGCCAATCTGCCGGGTTTTAGCTCCAGAGTCTATGGTGATAGTTTGGACTGACGGCGTGACACTGTGAGGTCCTCGGCCCCTCGGTGCAGAGCGGGTCGGGGGTCTTTCACAGCTGCTCTTATCTGTTCACGCTGTGGGCTCAGAATAGCCTCAGCTCAGACACCTCTGTCAAATCGCTTTCTTTATCTCACTGCGGCAGCTCGCCACCGTGGACAAGCAATGGACCTCAGATCAAGGGTGTTAAAGAGATTTAAGAGGGAAATGTGTAATATACAGGGGGTCGTAATGTTGATTATATATTTCTACACCACTTGGCTAAAATGGATGTGTTGAAAATAAGCCGTCGGCGCCAAATGGAGCAGGTGTTATTGCTCTGGACGTTCACCGTGGCGCATGGGTCTCCTCCTGTCAGCCATTTTGGAGAGTAATTGCCCTCCCAATTTCCCTCCCGCCCTATGACAGTCCCACTGCAGTTTCCTGTGATTGCACTGGTGACTCAGGCTCCTGCTTTTTTTTGGGGTGGATTTGAGTTGGAGGGATGATGGCTTTTTCATACAGCAAGCAACATTTGTATGAGTCTGCAAATTGTAAAACCGAATCGCAGAAAAAGGCGATTTTATGTAATTTTGTCATACCATTTTGTGACGACAGGAATATTTCATAGATGGAACAAGTCTAGTGTAGGTAATGGCAACAGTGAGTGTGCATTAGCATTATAATTTAAGTATAAAATGTAGTGTCATGTATTAATAATGCGTATAATTTACAGACCGTGGCCTGAAGCAACATGTTCTAGTGTCAGATTCAATTTAAATGTAATGATGGGTCACACTTTATTTTGCAGCATTAGTGACTATTTAACAAGATATAATGTAAATAACGTGTTAGAATTAGAACCGGATCACTTTATTCATCCCAAAAGGACAATCCAGTTTGCAGCTGTTGCTTAGAAGAGTAAAAGTACACAATCATTCACAACAAATACATGAATTCTCAGTGACGCAGTGTCTGTCAGTGTCAGTGCAGTTAATACAAAAAAGTGTAGGGTTCATAAGTTTCACATGTGCTGTCGGGTGTACCTTGGTTTTCCTGCTTGGGCCAAGATAGCGCCACCCATAGGGCATAAGGGAAGTTAGATTAGGAGTTTGAGGTGTCGGTTACATGTTGTTTTATGTTGTTTCATTGCATTTAAAGAGATGGGGAGATGGTAACACTATTACGGGGAGTGTAAAATAAAGTTAACCCAAATAATGTTCTATTAGTCTTAGTTTTGATGATTCAAACTTTAAAATGTCTTTCAGGCCACACCAAGCACCACTGCCCTTCACTAGATAAAGCTTTTTTATTACTTTCACACACTTTGACCTCGGGGTCCCGTCCTTTTAACTGCTCCTAATGTTCCTTTGGTCCTCTGGTTTGCAGGCAGCGTGTTCCTGAAGCACGGCTCGGAGCTGCGGATCATTCCCAGAGACCGAGTGGGAGGACGAGGAGACTGAGGAGACTGAGGAGACTGACGCTCTGACTCACCGCACACTACCCGCCCACAGAGACCAGGAAACACCTCAAACCGACGCATATTTATTTAGTTTGGACCCCAACTGACAGCGATGAGGACAGGGACGGTGTGTTCAAATAAAACGGACTTGAATTCTGATCAGGCACAACGTTGTCCCGCTTAATGTGCAGCTCCACAGCTCACGCACCCAACGGCATTGTATTATGTAGGTGCTCTGGCCCCCTTTTCACAGGTTCTGACCTCTGCAGTTTGGGAATGCAACACACAAAACCGTTTCAGTTGTTTTAAGCCACTGGTCTAGCCTTCATTTAAGTCTTTACGGTTTCACAATGTTTCAAACTTTGAGACATTTTCCAAACATTCCTGCACATTAACAACCGCCTGAGTGACGAGTTAGTGTCAGTAATGTTATACCTGGGAACATTATAACATGTAAAGACAATTGTTTTTTGTATTAAAACATCCTAATTTAGCTATGCTCATAGGACCTTTTTAGTGTGCAAAAGCAAAATGTCACTTGAAATGGGATTTGAACATTAATTCACTATATTTTGCAAGTGTAATTTCACTAAGGTGGTCTTAAGCTTTAGAGTGCAGATATAACGTAGAACATGATGGAGATCTACTGCCCCCTGTTGGCCGCTGTTCAAATACTCCAACTCTTATGTAAAAACATGTTCCTGTTGCTTGCATTTGGGGGTAAGGTTAGCAGGTTAAAGAAGCTGTGTATGGATTATAAAATACTCATTATTAAACTGAGGGATGGATGGACTGCAGCTGAAGTAAAAAAAACATCTCAACATTTCCATTTGGGAAATGAAGTGGAACGTGTTGGAGACCTTGTTGTCTTTTGCCATATGTTATTGTCAAAACTGTTGGTTGAAGTTGCATATTTTTAATTAAAACCATGACTTGCAGGATCTCTTGTGTGCCTCATTGCTTTTGTGACTAATGACAAAGTAGATCATGATAGTTGATTATTTTTGGACAAGAAAAATGGATATGGTGGCATGGGTAATGAAGCATCCAGGCCTCAGCACAGCCGGGTCCATTAGACTGTAGATACTGCATGAATGGGCACAAGTTCTGTATATTTACTTGTGTGTGTGTGTGTGTGTGCGCGTGCGTAGGAGTGTGTGTGCGCGTGCGTGTGTGTAATTGTGTGTTTGTTTGTGTGGGTGTGTGTGTGTTTGTGTGTGTGTGAGGTTGTAAAGTGCATGTGATTCATCAGCAGAACCAGTGGAAATTGTTGTAACAACAAAAACATTTGCAGTGTTTGTCGGTGATAATAGACTTTATTTCCACACACCTCTTTGTTACTGTATTCCTGTTGAAACTGTCTTTTCTGTCGTTATAGTGCATAGAAAATAAGACCTCGGCTTTTTGATCAAAGTGAAACCCTTTTTTTGTCTTTTTTGTCTGGCGGGAAATTTGAATTTGACTCTCAAATATGATGCATACTGCAGTCTTTAGCCGACTCACAAGGCTAAACCGATGATAATTACAGTGGTTCCTAACAACAATGACTCAATAACTGCTTTAAAAGGCGTCTCTCTGTCAGCTGATGAAATGTGGATGTAAACGGTCTGTTGGCATTTCTCAGACTTTTATTGCCCACAACGACAGAAGTGTCTCATTGGGAGTTACAGTGTGACCTACAATATAAACTGTCTGTGTGGTCAAGTATTTATGAGTTAATGACTCTTCAGTGTTAAATAAACACTCATTGTTAACGCTTGTAGTTATGACAACCATAATACTGCAGTGTGTGAGAGGAAAGGACACGTGCCTTTTTACTCTGTTCCTGGCTCATTCTTTTCAAAGAGACAAAGTTCAGCCACAATAAAGCAACAGATCAGGAAAGTGTATCAATATGTGTAAAAAATTTCTGAAATGTAACAAAGCACATGGCCAGAATTATACTCAAGTACAGTAAAAGTACATGTTTCAAGATTTAGTCATGTACAGTTACTTACAAAGGATTTACTTCTAGTTTATTGCTTTTATGATTAATGACAAACGAGATCACTATTGTTTAAAATGTGTGTTTTTGCTTCTCCAGTGCATTGGTTACCATCAGTTCTTGGTCATCAAGGGTTATAAACTGGGGAGAAAATACCCCTCTAGTTGTTTTTAAAAGTGCACTATGTAACATTTAGCATTTATTTAGTTTGAGATGGGGTTTTTTCTTCTTTTTTGCTTAAAACACCTCTAAAAACATGCATTCTTCCTGTGAGTCTGGTCTCGCTTCTCCACAGATCTGACCCGTAAATTGTCCTTGTCTTCTCGGAGATGCAGTAGCCGCGTTGTGGCCAGATCCTTAGTTGTTTAGTTGATTAATTGGTCAATGATGTCTTAGTCAAGCAACATTTTCAGACTATTCTAATTAGATTATCGAGCACGTAGTGGGGTTCCTGAGGATTTGGGAGAAAATTACTCGTTTATCTTTTTCTCTACATGTTTATTTTGGCATGACCTCCCGTGCCTGTGGAGATTTGTG
>NW_027315779.1:7546472-7573972 GCF_026437365.1 Eucyclogobius newberryi
ATATATATATATATATATATATATATATATATATATATATATATACTTTAATTTGTATATATATACACTGGATGACATGGTTAAACTGCAGCGCTCTAGTCATGTTGAGCTCTTGTAAAGGCTGGAGTTTTCAGCCTGACAGCAGTAAATAGAGTTTCCTCCTGCCTCTGAGTAATGGGCTGTCAGACACTCCATGGTCACTGAGGAAGACAAGTGTTTAGGAGATTCAACTACAACTACCACGCATCAGAGTCAAAGAGGCTTTTCAAACTACAAAACCAAGACGTGAAATACACTCAACAGGCCATGCCTTTGAGAGATGTAAAGTATATACAGTATATAAGGTATATACAGTATAGACTGTAAATACAGTCTATACAGTATATAAGGTATATACAGTATATACAGTATATAAGGTATATACAGTATAGACAGTATATACAGTATATAAGGTATAGACAGTATAGACAGTATAGACAGTATATACAGTATATACAGTATAGACAGTATATACAGTATATAAGGTATATACAGTATATACAGTATAGACAGTATAGACAGTATAGACAGTATAGACAGTATATAAGGTATATACAGTATATACAGTATATACAGTATAGACAGTATATACAGTATATACAGTATATACAATATACACAGTATATACAATATAATACAAACAAGTGTGAGCCTGGGGTTGTCAACACAAATATTACCCCATATGTATTTGTCTATCTGACACTGAGTTATGCACAAATTAGGCACAACCATAACGTCTTGGCCATAACAGGATGTCATTTAAGACCAAGTTCAAAACCCACATTTGGGTCCTGATCCATCCGCTGGCACATCTGTTCTAAATCATATTTCATCCACAAGTATGTCTATAACTATTGCATTCAGTCATTTATTACGGTAAATAGTTATGTAATAGTATAATGAATGAGGTAGATGTTCCGTCCCAAACCACAAAGATAATACTGAATATGTTAAAGGACAGTTTGACTCCTGCTGTCACAGGGAAATAGAAATCTAACTGAGCAGGACGTTTCTGAGAACATCGGAAAATACTCTCAAACACCAAACTTTGCACCGTCCTCTGTCTGAAATATTTCCCATGCCAGACTTTGTGAGAGGCTCAGCGCTCCTGTGTGAGTCGTGAGAGAAGAGCAGGAACAAAGTGCAGTTTCTCTGTCAGACAGTAAACGTTTGCCAGAGCAGCAGTTAGTGTGAACGGGCTCAGTCATTGTGCAGCATGATTACAGAGGGCCAGGCGTGTTTGGAGAGACGTGTTCCTCTTGTGTCCCTTCAATGGAGCTGTTTTAACAGCCGTGATGTGGCCACAAAGGCAGACCAGATGTGAATGTGTCCAAGTTTGTGTGTCCAGACAAGACACAGGGGTGGGGGGGGGGGGGGGTTGATTTTAAGGCTAACAGTAATAACAGCGCAGTGAAATCAGCCGTTTTCCATGGCACTTTTATGTGTGCGTTTCCAGGTTTGCAGCGGTGGAGATGGAGACGGTGAGGACAGAGCAGCGGCGAGGGCCTGTCATTGACCTGAGCTGTTGAAAAGGTCCAGAGGAACACCTGTGTTATGGGCGGGCTTATGGGCGAGCTCTGTTGGGAAAAGGACTTCCATCTGTCATTTAGTAAAAGTTTGCAAATCTCTCCACTGATCCTAATCTGTGCTTTTTAAATATCGCTTGTGTCCCTTTAAGTGTGGGTTAAAAAGAGCAGTGCCTGTAGTTTCACACGCACCAGGGTTGTCACGGCAGCACATTTTAGTGTCATAAATATGATTAAAGAAACAACATTAACTACCGCACTGGGTACAAACAGTTCAACAATCCCAACACGTCCTGTTCCTGTCGCACTAAAGGATGGTGCAGTTATTATGCCCTTGTAATAACAGAGGAATAAATGAGTCATTATATCGTTTGCATTATTCACGATTATTGACACTGTAAACAAAGAGCAGTGAAATCCTTCTTTTTCTAGAGTAAGAGTGAATCAAAGTGAATCGTACACAATTTGTTTTAGTTCATGTTTATTGATTAACTGCACAATTTAGACGTCCTTATGCTCAAAAGAGACAATAAATAAACAAAAAAACAAGCAAACAAACGTAATTAATAAATACAGCGGAAACAGAGGAAACCAGAGGAAACAGAGGAAATCAGAGGAAACAGAGGAAACCAGAGGAAACAGAGGAAACAGAGGAAACAGAGGAAATCAGAGGAAACAGAGGAAACCAGAGGAAACAGAGGAAACAGAGGAAACCAGGGGAAACAGAGGAAACAGAGTAAACAGAGGAAACAGAGGAAACAGAGGAAACCAGGGGAAACAGAGGAAACAGAGGAAACAGAGGAAACAGAGGAAACAGAGGAAACAGAGGAACCAGAGGAAACCAGAGGAAACAGAGGAAACAGAGGAAACCAGAGGAAACAGAGGAAACCAGAGGAACCAGAGGAAACAGAGGAAACCAGAGGAAACAGAGGAAACAGAGGAAACCAGAGGAAACCAGAGAAAACAGAGGAAACAGAAGAAACAGAGGAAACCAGAGGAAACAGAGAAAACCAGAGGAAACAGAGAAAACAGAGGAAACCAGAGGAAACAGAAGAAACCAGAGGAAACAGAGGAAACCAGAGGAAACAGAGGAAACCAGAGGAAACAGAGGAAACCAGAGGAAACAGAGGAAACCAGAGGAAACAGAGGAAACAGAGGAAACCAGAGGAAACAGAGGAAACAGAGGAAACCAGAGGAAACAGAGGAAACCAGAGGAAACAGAGGAAACAGAGGAAACCAGAGGAAACAGAGGAAACCAGAGGAAACCAGAGGAAACAGAGGAAACAGAGGAAACCAGAGGAAACAGAGGAAACCAGAGGAAACAGAGGAAACCAGAGGAAACAGAGGAAACCAGAGGAACTAGAGGAAACAGAGGAAACCAGAGGAAACAGAGGAAACCAGAGGAAACAGAGGAAACCAGAGGAAACAGAAGAAACCAGAGGAAACAGAGGAAACCAGAGGAAACAGAGGAAACCAGAGGAACCAGAGGAAACAGAGGAAACCAGAGGAAACAGAGGAAACAGAGGAAACCAGAGGAAACAGAGGAAACCAGAGGAAACAGAGGAAACAGAAGAAACAGAGGAAACCAGAGGAAACAGAGAAAACCAGAGGAAACAGAGAAAACAGAGGAAACCAGAGGAAACAGAAGAAACCAGAGGAAACAGAGGAAACCAGAGGAAACAGAGGAAACCAGAGGAAACAGAGGAAACAGAGGAAACCAGAGGAAACAGAGGAAACCAGAGGAAACTGAGGAAACAGAGGAAACCAGAGGAAACAGAGGAAACCAGAGAAACCAGAGGAAACAGAGGAAACTGAGGAAACAGAGGAAACCAGAGGAAACAGAGGAAACAGAGGAAACCAGAGGAAACAGAGGAAACCAGAGGAAACAGAGGAAACCAGAGGAAACAGAGGAAACCAGAGGAAACCAGAGGAAACAGAGGAAACCAGAGGAAACAGAGGAAACCAGAGGAAACAGAGGAAACAGAGGAAACCAGAGGAAACAGAGGAAACAGAGGAAACCAGAGGAAACAAGAGGAAACAGAGGAAACAGAGGAAACAGAGGAAACCAGAGGAAACAGAGGAAACCAGAGGAAACCAGAGGAAACAGAGGAAACCAGAGGAAACAGAGGAAACCAGAGGAAACAGAGGAAACCAGAGGAAACAGAGGAAACCAGAGGAAACAGAAGAAACCAGAGGAAACAGAGGAAACCAGAGGAAACAGAGGAAACAGAGGAAACCAGAGGAAACAGAAGAAACCAAAGGAAACAGAGGAAACCAGAGGAAACAGAGGAAACAGAGGAAACAGAAGAAACCAAAGGAAACAGAGGAAACCAGAGGAAACAGAGGAAACCAGAGGAAACAGAGTTACATAAACTGTTAAATAAATGAAATGTAACTTTCAGCTGAAAATGAGCCGCTCTGAGATGTAGTGGCTTTCGAGTAAGAGACTGTGCAAAATGCAGCTCCTCCAACCAAACTGCTGCCTACCTCTGTCCATTTACATACATGCATTATTCACATCGAGTTACAGGTTTCACATTGAATATTTGTGCAAAGCAGAAAGGAGAAATTCGGCCTATAAAATACACTAAATGTTTACTTTATACACTTGAAGATATGTCTCATGTTCTCAAAGTTTAGTTTCATGGCAGCGCTCGCCGGTGGTGAAGGGGAGAGGGGCGTGGCGTCTTTGGTTCCATTCCCGCCCATTTGCTGAATGTCTCTCTACCCTCTCGCTCTTGCCCTTTCACGCTACAGCTGAGAGTCAGATCGAGCCAAAAGAGAAAAGAAGAAGTAACAATAAGAGAGTCAGAGGGAACAACAATAATGGTAAATATAGCCGCAAGCGGCAATGATCGGCCCTCGCCACGCTGCCGCCACACCGCCGCCACGCCGCAAGAGGAGGGGGCGCTAACGCGCCCCAATTGTCCTTTTATTACGCCTACTGCTGAATCTGTGACGCTGTCACATCTGCTCCCCTTTGTTTTACCATCAAAAAGCAATTTTATTTTGAATTCTTAGCAAATGCGGCTTTGCCGCACAGACACCGTGACTCTTTGATTAAAAATGTGGATAACTTTTGATGGTCCACCCCTGAAGATGAGTCTCACCAAATTTCAGGTTAATAGGGCTAACGTCCTGGGAGGAGTTCATTAAAAATATAAAGTGTAAACATGTTCTAGCGATTTCCCCATTGGAATAACATGGGAGGTTTTGGTCATCGCTAAAGCCATAACAATTATGACATGGGTCTCATTGACTTTTTTGATGGGGCCAAAATTGAGTTGTGTGTCAAATTTCATATAATTTCGCAAAACTAAACATTTAACCTCCATATAAAATCTGTAGGGGGCGCTGTGGCTCCAAATTAATTTATTTCACTTCAAGTATGTTTAGGGCAAAGAGTTAAACAACTGATTCTAATTTGACGCAATTCGGACTTTATCTGCGCAAACAGCAGCAAATTTTAAATTTGGGAGATTTCTGAAATTCTAGCTACAGTTTGTGGCTTCGCCGCACAGAGACCGTGAGAGGTATCAATGTAATTTGAATCGCTTTTGATGTCCCACTCCTCAGTACCATTTTCACCAAATTTCAGCTTTTTAGGGCCAACGCCCTGGGAGGAGTTCGTAAAAGTACGACGTTTGGAAAAACTCCTGAGTCATGCTTAGTCAGTTTTGAACCAATATGGCCGACATTTGTTTGGGTGGACGGCGTTGCCGTAATAATATTTTTTACTTCTCTTGTCACCATCTACCTCTGCGCCAAATTTCATGATTCTACGATCAGATTTTTTTTGGGTCATTTCCTATTTTTCAATGCATTTTTGGTACATTTGGGGGCGCTGACGCGCCAATATTTTTTTATTTTCGAAAAGGGAGATAGCCAGAATGTAGAGAGGCACGATTTTTAGAGGTGTGCAAATTTTTGTGACTTTTCGTCAATGTTCACTGGGTGAAAAGTAGGGGGGTTGGTCCCGAGAAGAAAGAAAGAAAGAAAGAAGAATATTCCGATGCGAAAACAATGTTTCCCATTTTTCAAATATCATAAACTATACATTTTCGGAAAGCACTCGCGCTTTCCTACCTCATGATGTGGGTCCCTGGTCACTGATGGGTACTTTCGTTAATTTTGAGTGGGCTTCGCCCACTTTGTGTTTTTGGCCCTCTATACAGTAATAATGTTCAATTTTTGCATCACACGCTTATATGCACGGAACATGCAAGAGATGGGGAACGTATTCGTGAGCTACTTCGCTCAAATGAGTGCTTTATATGGGGATCCCAATGTAAAGTGCTCGTTTAGTGCGCACTTTGTCACGGGCTTCGCCCGTTTACTATGGTAATGTTCCATTTTCCTACTACTAATTAGTATGCACGGGGCGTGCATGAGTGAAGGAGTGCTTAAGTGAGTGTTTGGAAGTGGGCGAGCTCTTCGCGCTCGATTTCGTGCGCACTACGTGCGCACTTTCGCAGCCGTGCTTCGCACGGCATTACGGGACAAATAGGCCTCTCGCCAGCCTGTGGCGCTCGGGCCTAATAAGGTAGTAGAAGCGGAAGTAACTAACAATATAACAAATACTCATGGTACAAATACTCACGGTACTTTGATAGCAGTAGAGCAGATTTCTTGGGTAATTGAACTTTTTTTTATTTGTCTGGAGCTCAAAGAATATGTGGCTGAAACTATTTAAATGCAGCGTTCTTAATCAAGTTTGTATAAAAGACGTAAAGTGTACTTTAGTCTTTGTAATCGAGTTTTAAAAAATGTAATGCAACTCTCTACGCACTGATTCAGGGAAAGCAGTAGAAGTCGTAGAAGTAATCGTAGTACAGTATATCCATTCTCTTCTGTTTTATATCAACAGCATTTTGAAATAACAGCTTAGGGTTTTTTTAAATAAATTATAGTAAAAAAGTGACTAAAATGATTTCCTTTTCTCGCTCTCAGTGGGAGGCAGCGCGTCTTTGCAGCACAGTCACATACAAACTTGTAATGGCTGTGTCATTTGGGATTTTGCTAATGTTTTTTGATAATTAGCAATTACAAAACCAAACAATGCCAACAGTCTCATCTATACGTCGCTATTTATTGAGAAATCAGCTTTGCGTTCGCGCCGCCGCCGCCGCTGAATATTCATCACCGCTCGCTCTTCTAAATATTCATTTGGCTGTTAATGCTTAATCTTATTTTATGGTTAAGTAGATTTGCTTTCTTTTCTGGCACACGTGGCAAGGTTTTATGCAAATGCGACTATCTGATGTCTGCCTACGCCCCGTGTTACCTGTCACCGGGTAAATCCTATACCCCCGTAACAGCTTCACGAGTGGGATCGCTCTTATCACGGAGCAGCAGCCGGACCCCCACACACACTGTGCAAATGAACGCGTCAGAAAATCGGACCGCCGACTGTCCACAAGTTTCATAATGTGTTGAGAAGGAAACCGTAACCATGGCCTGCAAGAACAAGAGGAGATAATGAGTTGGATGAAAGCCTGAGAAACGCTGAACGGGGAAATAGGAACATTGGCAATCGCTAATGTTCTCTGATAAATACATGTCATTTACAAATATGGTACGTAAAGAAATAAAGCAGGAGCAAAGGGATTCTGGCCTCGTGCTTGTTTTAAAAGTACATAAAAGATGTAAAAGCAGCTGGTTTTGTTTAATGTGTGCTAACAAAACATTTTAACGCATTTCTTGGCTGTAAAGTACAAGTATTTCTTATTTAGTAATTCTTTTTCATTTAAAAACAAATAAACAAAAACAACATAAACCTATTTAATTTTCATTTCATCCATGGGTTTCAGAGTGCTGACCAATTAGCACTGTAGCCAAAGAAATGAACCATTCAGAACATATTTTGTTTGTAATTGTTGCTAAAGTCAAATCAAAAATCAAGTCCGACGCAAAAGATAAAAAGAAAACACACACATCGTTTACATTTATTTTCCTTGTTCAATGTTAGAAATCGAGATTGTGTCGTCAAATCATAGAGTTTTCAGTTAGTCTTATGTTAATCCAACGTGGATTTTGAGATTAAACACTAAACCTGTTGTGTTCATTCAAAAGTATCCGGACACAATAGTGCAATAATAAATGTATTTACCAAGCATTTTGTTCCACAGCTCATCACTTGTTTGTATTGTTTTGCATCTCTATGGACAATTCTGCCAATAAAGTTTTTTTCCCCTGACATTTGATCCAGAGCTCTATTTGTTCTGAGTAGTATATGAAGTACCAGTATGTTATTATGTTGTACTAAAGAGTTGAATTAAAGGCTTTGTGGGACGCAAACGCAGCAGGTTTTCCACCAGGTGAAACCACAGTAGCCTCTCATTTGCACCGTCTAATAATGATCCTCACGTCCCAGCTCAAACAAAGGATAAATGGCTCAAACAACAACTAAACCAAATCCAAATAATGATTTCTAAAGTGAAAATTCCATTCCAGATCATGGGGAAGGACTAAACTGGGAACAATGAAAAAATAATGTCAAAAAGACATTCAGGAGAGGCATTCCGTTAACTCTTGGTGCTGGTTTGGTCCTGGTTTGAGCCCAGTTTAGTCCAGAAGTAGACTTGGTTTGATCCCGTTTTAGTCCTGGTTTAGCCCTGGTTTAGTCCAGGTTTGGTCCTGGTTTAGACCTGGTTTGGTCCAGGTTTAGTCCAGGTTTAGTCCTGGTTTTGTCCAGGTTTAGCCCTGGTTTAGTCCAGGTTTAGCCCTGGTTTAGTCCAGGTTTAGTCCAGGTTTAGTCCAGGTTTAGACCTGGTTTGGTCCTGGTTTAGTCCAGGTTTAGTCCAGGTTTAGCCCTGGTTTAGTCCAGGTTTGGTCCTGGTTCAGACCTGGTTTGGTCCTGGTTTAGTCCAGGTTTAGTCCAGGTTTAGTCCAGGTTTAGTCCTGGTTTAGTCCTGGTTTAGCCCTGGTCTAGTCCAGGTTTAGCCCTGGTTTAGTCCAGGTTTAGTCCTGGTTTAGCCCTGGTCTAGTCCAGGTTTAGCCCTGTTTTAGCCCTGGTTTAGTCCAGGTTTAGTCCAGGTTTAGTCCTGGTTTAGCTCTGGTTTAGTCCAGGTTTAGATGTGGTGAGTTTGTGCCAAAGTAAACGCACTTTCAGGGGCATTCTCCTTTTCTCTTAGGTGAGGATCTATCATTCTCTTTTTTGTGCCTTATTCAGAATCCCAGTAAAGACGAGATCTGTGAGGACGCGACAGCTGAAAACGCAGCTCAAAATGACAAGGCGTCCATACCCTGTAATCACCATTCAAAAAGCCCCATACGACCAACAGATCCACCACGTCTGGCCACTCCAATCCAGACTTTGGGCTTTTTCAAACAACTCTGGGAATGTGAGTTTTACAGAAGCAGCGTGAAACTCCTCAAACGTCGTCGTGCCAAAAATGTAAAAGAGCCAGAGAATCGGACGTTGGCGCAGCGAGTATTAGATTCGGTTTCACTCTAACACTCGACGTGTTTGGGTTGTTGTTAAGGCTCGTGTGAACTCCAGTGTGAACTCCAAAAGAACAGTCTGCAGAGAGCTTTGTAACTGTTAAATTGTGTCTCCGAGCGCTTTTCTCCTTTGTCCAGTTCAAGACCTTTGGAAAGTTTCAAAATGTCTCAATGTGTAAAGCAATTCGACTTCATCAATTGTTATTTTGTCATTTACAACATTTCTTTTACAATTACAACGTTTAATTGACTAGTTCCAGGTTTGAGTGAGAGCAGCGCAAATCATACGCTGGCGTTTGAGCTCCTCCCAATGAGAGACAATCGAAATAAGGCTGAAAATGGCACGGCCGCCGTCTCTAAAAGGAATCCTAAAGTGAATGCTTTTTCAGATCTGATTCTTGGAAAAACGTGCCTGGGGTTGAACTGAATCTTATGGTTTAGAAGTAGCATCTATAAAATATCAATCTCAAAATGGAAGCTGTTTATTCTCTTTTTCTTTTACTTAAACCTTGAGGCTGGTGTAGACTCTGTCCTGTCTCATAATTACAGATTAAAAAAAAAAGAAAAAAGAAAAAAAAGAAGAACATTTATTCCAAGATCAAACACCAAACATTTATAAATTAATACAAAAAATTTAAAACCTACATTTTTAACCATGGTTCTACAATCAAACAAATTCATTGGTTTAAAAAACATGGTATGGATTAATATTTGATCTGTTAACGATGTAGCTTATTGTGGGTAAATTATGTTAGTGTACGTTAAAGATTAGTACAAATTTTCCTTGGACTTTTAATTTAATAAACCCAGAGTTTTTACTGCCAGCGCTGAATGTCACACACCAAAACCATTAAACCACTATTATCATTGGAATACTAACTACTAATTCCGTAATTAACTAATCATTATCTGGACAACAAACCGAGATATTGTAATAGCTTTTTATAAATGAATGGGAACGAGATTACGTTATGCTTTTGTTTTGACGGATGAAGAATGGGAAAGACGATATACATTTCATTGGAGAACCGCAAAATCACATATTTGTAGGGAATTTAGTTTGAAAAATGTAACAAGTTTCATCATAACGCCGAGTCAAAGTGCTCAGGAGGTAAACCACTACTAAGTTTTTTAGGACTCTCCAAAAATATTGCACTGAGATCAATAATGTCTATGACACCACCTGATTTCAGAACTATGTATCTGGGCCTCAAAACTCCTGCCATGGACACAATAAATATATATCTTTGGAGCAAACGAGCCACGAACATCGATGACAGCACCAAAAATCAAGGACCGGAACCAAATTATAACTGACATTGAAAAAATTGCAAAAATATGACTCAACCGACTCTGGACTAGTTGTGCCGTCACTTTGTTTTATTTAGTGGATGTCTTGATTTTGTTTTCTTGCTCATGTCATGTTCTTTGTGTGGGATTCGTCTGTTTACATTGCAGCCTTTTACTACAAATTGGAAGTCCAGTGTTCATTTAATGCGTAACTAAATTACTGCAGCATTATCAAAAGCACTCAAGGTCATAGCCATGGGTTAAAACTTTCCTTGAACTCTCTAATATATTCTGCTTTCACTAAAGGTATGATGCATTTTCAAGTTTTAAAAACACATTTCCGAACTTTCCTTGAAGCTGAATGAACTCACCTGCTCACACTGCACATTTGTACCTCTGTTTCATGAGTGGTGCTCACACGTTTTACTCAAAGGAAGGTCAACAGTTTTAGAGGACGATTTTCACAGTTTTGCCCATCGAAGTAAACAAGAAAATAAACAATATAAATAAACAGATGCATATTTGTAATAATCCCAGTTTTACCTCTTCATTCTCCTTCCAGCGCCATAGGACATGGTTATGTGAGTGATTTCTCATGTTGTTCTTGCTGATATGTTGTTACATATTAGTTTGTGACTCTTCCCTAAAGCTTGTACTTCAATCACACCTCGCCTGGGTTTACTCGCCTGGGTGATTGCATTTAGTCTTGTCTCTACCATAATCATAATAATAATAATAATAATGATAATAATGATAATAATGATACCCCTCGCCTGCAAATGTACCAGGCTGAATGACTAAAACGATGATCCATTGATTTTTCTTTACAGTAGGCAAGGCAAGGCAAGGCAAGTTTATTTGTAGAGCACATTTCATACACAAGGCAATTCAAAGTGCTTCACAGCAGGAAAAATGCATTCAAATCACAAAGAAATTACAGAAACAGAAATACAATAAAATTAACTAAATTAAAAATTATCAATCCAACTGATTTTCTAAACTAATAAAATCACAAACAAAAGAGAAGAGTGCAAAGAAAAAATCCTTTCAGTCATATGCGCAGCTAAACAAAACTGTTTTTAGCTTTAGAAGCCTGTCTCACATCTTCAGGAAGACTGTTCCAGATTTTAGCTGCATAAAACTGAAACGCAGATTCCCCATGTTTTGTCCTGACTCTGGGCACCAGCAGGAGGCCGGTCCCTGAGGTCCTCAGAGTCCGAGATGGTTCATATGGCACTAACATATCCAAGATGTACTTTGGTGCTAGGCCATGGAGAGACTTGTACACAAGCAGAGCTGCTTTAAAGTCTATTCTCTGAGCCACAGGGAGCCAGTGCAGAGACCTGAGAACAGGACTAATGTGATCATACTTCCTGGTTCTAGTCAGGACCCGAGCAGCAGCGTTCTGGATGTACTGCAGCTGTTTTACAACTCGTTTGGAGAGGCCAGTGAGCAGGCCGTTACAGTAGTCTAATCTACTGGAGACAAACGCATGGATAAGTCTCTCTAAATCTGGTTTTGACACTATATTTTTGATTTTGGCAATGTTTTTTAGATGGTAAAAAGCTGCTGATGTTATTGATTTGCCGTGGCTATTGAAGTTCAAGTCTGAGTCCATTATTACCCCCAGATTTCTAATTTGGTTTGTAGGTTTTAGAGCGAGACTCTGGAGGTGACCGCTAACACTTTTTCTTTGTTTCTGTGGGCCAAAAACGATTATTTCAGTCTTGTCTGAGTTCAGCTGGAGAAAGTTGTTTTGCATCCACAAACTGATCTGTTGGATGCAGTGACAGAGTGAATCTACTGGTCCATAGTCACCTGCCGATAGTGAAACATAGATCTGAGTGTCGTCTGCATAATTGTGATAGGACACATTTTCACTGCGTATCAACTGACCCAACGGCAGCATGTAGAGGTTGAACAGAAGGGGACCCAGGACTGACCCTTGGGGCACTCCACAGGTCAGGGTCATGTGGTCTGAGACACAGCTACCAATTTCAACAAAGTACTTCCTGTCTTCCAGATAGGACCTTAACCAGTTTAGGGCAGTGCCAGTGATGCCCACCCAGTCCTCTAGTCTCTGTAAGAGGATCCCATGATCGACAGTGTCAAAAGCAGCACTCAGATCTAACAGAATTAAGACTGAGGCTTTGCCCGTGTCAGTGTTCAGGCGGATGTCATTTGTCACCTTGACAAGAGCAGTCTCAGTGCTGTGATGAGGTCTAAAACCTGACTGAAAAACATCAAATGAGTTGTTTATTAAGAGGAAATCTGTGAGCTGTTGGTATTCAACCTTTTCAAGGACTTTGCCCAAAAATGGCAGATTAGAGATGGGCCGGTAATGACTCAGTACTGCGGCATCAAGACTGCTCTTCTTTAGGAGAGGCTTTATGACCGCAGTTTTCAAAGACATTGGGAATGTTCCAGATTGAAGCGACATGTTAACTATGTGAGTGAATGGTGCTAACAAACTGTTCAGCACAGACTTTAGAAATCTGGTGGGTAACACATCAAGGCAGCATGTAGATGAACTCAGACTGGTGATGATCTGGACAGTTTTGTCAGTTACTGGTGCAAAGTGAGTTAGCTCTAAGTGTCTTGGTGGTTTTAGGGTAATTTTTTGCATTGTGGGATTTATAGCATTTTTAATGCCCTGAACTTTGTCATTAAAGAATAATGCAAACTCATTACACTTGGATGTGGAAATGAGTTCTAACGGCAGCTGAGCTGGAGGGTTTGTTAATCTGTTTACTGTGGCAAACAGGACACGCGAGTTGTTACTGCAGCTTCCAATTATTTCAGAAAAATATCTTTCCCTAGTTCAACATAAGATTAGGTTGTACATGTTCAGCTTTTCTTTGTAAATCTCTTTTTGAACCTGGAGCTTTGACTTGCGCCATTTCCGTTTGTCCCTGCGGCACTCCCTTTTCTGTGCCCTGACCGAATCATCATTTCTCCACGGCGCCTTCTGCTTATTTTTAACCATTTTAGCCTTTATAGGGGCGATGGTGTCCAGAACATTCAAAACACTAGATGTAACAGAGTTCAACAAATCATTTACATTAGAACATGAGACATTTTCAAAATGTATCATTTCCATAAACAGTGCACCTGTGCCATCACTTATGTGTCTCCTCTGAACAACTGCAGGACCAACCGGAGGTTGGGGAGAAACAGACAGGTCAAAGAAGACACAGAAATGATCAGACAGAGCAACATCGATCACATTAACATTTGAAATATTTACCCCCTTTGTAATTATGAGATCTAGAGTGTGTCCTTTGCTGTGGGTGGGGCCCCTCACATGCTGAGTAAGACTGAAGGTTTCAAGGACAGCATCAAGCTCTTTAGCGTTTCTGTCACAAATATTATCAACATGCACGTTGAAATCACCTGTAATGACCAAACCATCAAAGTCTGTGCATATGACTGAAAGCATCTCAGTAAAATCATCAATAAAACTTTGGCAGTGCTGGGGAGGCTTGTATAAAATAATGAAGAGAATGGATGGAGACCGTTTTAGCTCCATTTTAAAGGATACATACTCAAATGATGAAAACACCCCAAAAGACAACCTGCGGGTAATTATTTCATCTCTAAAGACAGCACAGACTCCACCCCCTTTTTTGTTTTCTCGTGTTTCAGATTCAAACTTAAAGTTGGGTGGACCAGATTCTATCAGAACTACATTTCCTGTGTTTTTGTCAAGCCATGTTTCAGTTAAAAACATAAAATCAAGATTATAAGAAGAAATACAATTATTAATTAAGAGAGATTTGTTACATAAGGATCCGACATTTAGCACAGCAAGTTTCAGACTAGTTTCAGTGGGACTGGGCTTTATCTTTTCACAGGGAATATGAATCACATTTCTCAGATTGGGCCTGACTCGCATTTTGTTTTTCCATCTGTGTGATGATGTGACTACAGAAATAGCACTAGGGGGGGCTCTTTTTACATAGGGCCCCGGGTTGGTTTGATTTTTAATGTGACAATAAGTCCCGGCAACGCTGAGACCCAGTGCATCCTAGCTATGGGAGATACCAGGTAAAAGGCCAGGTTGGATGGGTGGTGGGGCTTTTGTAGCCAAGGAGAGTTTGGGACCAGGTGAGAGGCGAGGGGGGATGGGTGGTGGGGCTTTTGTTGGTGTAGTCGGCATAGCCCTTGCTATATTGGGCGTGAGTGGAGCCATCTTAATGCCTGATTTGATCAGCCTTTCAAAATGGCTGGGAAGGCCCATGGGTGAGAGTGGAGATGAGAAGGAGAATGATGAATCTTTAGTGGGAGTAGATGTTGCAGGGGGAACCCAGGGCTGGTGTGAAGGCAGGGGCGATGACAGGGATGTTGTTGGGCTTGTCACAGATGGGTCCAAGGCCTTTGAAGATTGTTCCTTTGCTGGAGGCGGTGGAGGTGAATGTGGAGCAGCTGGAGCTGAATCCTTTGCTGGTGGTGGTGGAGCAGCTGCTGATGAATCCTTTGGTGGAGGCTGAGGTTGTGGTGCTTTTGATGTTGAAACATTGGCTCGGTCTCTGGCTGAGGGAGCAGGAATTCTTCTCTCATTCCTCTCTTCTCTAACTATCTGCTCAGGACCCTGTCCAGGCCCAGTCCAATGCCTCAGAGCGTGGAGCAGGTTCTAGGTCAGCACCCTCACTCCACCTCTGCATAGGTGGGGGCCATTTCTCTTAAACAGGTCCTCTCGTTTTCCAGAATAGATAGAAGTTCTCAATGTAGTGTAGTCCTCTCGGGGAGCACTCTTTGGACAGCCATATGTTCAGCTGAAGAAGCCGGCTAAACTTGTTTATCCTCCTGTCGATGTTTGGAAGAGGTCCACTTATGAAAGTTTTGATTTCCATTTTATCAAGCACGTCGAATAACTTCAAGAAGTCTTTTTTCAAAACTTCAGTCTGTTCCCGCCGCATGTCCACTGCACCCACGTGCACAATCAGCTGTTTAGCTCCTCCATGCTTAGCCATAATATTTGGAAGGAGTGACGTTATCTCAGAAACAGTGGCGCTTGGAAAAGAATGTGTGTTTATCTTTTCATGCGTCATGTGACTTATCGCGCCGTCCCCAACTAAAACAATCTTGACCTTGGCTCCTGGCACAGATCCTCCTCCCTGTATTTTGGCCACGTCATCTTTCCTTTTTTCATTTAATTCCATCTCTGAAAGTGGTAAAAATCTGTTGGTGAGCTGTATTTTAGGTGACTTCACATTATCTTTGTATCGTTTAGGCTTTGCTCCAAGTTTGTTCCAAGAAACAGCCTGGTCTTTCTGGTTTTTAGACAGTTTTGGAAACGACACAGAGTCACTGCGGTTTAGGTTGAAAGTAGCAGTTTTTCTTGTAAAAAGTGTGCTCTTCTTACCGTCGGTTGACACAGGAATGGTATCGTGAAGAACTTTTTCAGATTCCAAAACAAATATCCGTGTTTTCAGCTCATTAATTTCTTGTTGATATTTCCGACAGCGTTCACAGTCTTTCTCACTTCTTCTCCCGGACATGTCGCTGGCGTCAGATATGTCGTTAAAACTGGAAAAATGTTCTTAAAATCCTTGGTTTACTTGAAAAAGTCTAAAGCAAAAATGTTTGGAAGACAAAAACTGATTAAAAAGCAAAATAAATAAGGAAAGCAGCGATAGCAAGCGGAGCGAGCAAAAAAGCGTGTGCACTCTTCGGAAGCAGTAAAGAACATAAACCTATTGCCAACATCTACAGCAGTTTCTACATCAAAAGAGAAGTTTGGAAAGTGAATGTTTTTCCTTCTTCTTCTTCTGACATTAACTAAAAATGATATGACGTTTTAATAGCACAACATAAAATGCCAAATGCTCCCATAAAATAGATAAATAAAAAAAGTGAGGGATAGTAATTTTACTGTGTTTTTGTTATTTTATTACAGTCCATAAAATTAAATGAAATTTAAGGCAAAGAGATCATAAACGCTCTCTAAATTATGTGCGTTGTAAATACAGATGAAATTGTCAATATAAAACAGTGATACACCATGATTATAAAGAGGTTTAAAACCAAATCAATAAGACCAGGCTTTTTTTTCTTCCATTTTTTTTTTGTAAATTAGAGTATATTGTAAAAGCAGGACTTAAAATAAAGTATTTTCTTTCTCATCAAGCCGTAAGTAAGAGTTGCTGTTTTAAGATAAGATAAGATAAGATAAGATTTATTTATCCCACAATGGGGAAATTCCAGTGTTGCAACACAGATTAGGTACAGAAACACAGATTAGAATAAATCTGAATAAAAAAAACATCCATAAAAAACTTAAATCTAGTATATTATAAATACATTTAAATCTAGTATAAATGTAAAAAGAATTCTAGGAAAATTACACACTCTTATTTACAGTACGTGGCTATATTGTTATATGCACATGAATATGAAGATGAATGACACATGTTCAGGGCTAACAGTGTTTGTTGTAGAGTCCGACAGCAGCAGAAGGAAAGACCTGTAAAACGTCTCCTTCACACAGCGAGGGTGAATCAGTCTCTCACTGAAGCTGCTCTCCAGAGTGGACAGAGTGTCCTGCAGGGGGCGACACTCATGGTCCAGCATAGATGAGAGTTTAGCCAGGACCCTTCTGTCCCCCACCTCCTGCACCGAGTCCAGAGCACAGCCCAGGACAGAGCTTTGTCCAGTCTCTTCCTCTTCCGTCTGTTTTATCATAAATTATACTTAAAGAACCCTCTTTTATTCTCTCAGTGTTTACTGTCTCTGATTTCCAACAGTGTGTTCAATGTGGCTGCAAAGGAGACTTCATTTTAGTATCATCATTCTCACCTTCACCCTAAATGTCACTTTCTTGTCTCACCACACACCTCTGTGCTGGGCTAGAATTAGGATGTGACTCAATAGGTCTGCATGCCATTGGAGACAAGAAACTATACATACATATATATATATATATATATATATATATATATATATATATATATATATATACACATACATACATACATACATACATATATATATATATATATATATATATATATATATATATACACACACATACATACATACATACATACATACATATATATATATATATATATATATATATACACACATACATACATACATACATACATACATACATACATATATATATATATATATATATATATATATATATATATATATATATATATATATATATATATATGTATATATATATATATATATATATATCTTGAGGTAACTTACACCTTGATAAGTAGTTCTTTTCCAAGCCCCGCCCCGCCGTGACAGTCTCAGCTCGCGCGCTTATTGGCCTCACGCCTGGGGTAACAAACCCTCAAAAAGAGAGAGAGACAGAAAGAGAGAGAGAGAGAGAGAGAGAGAGGTGGCTCAAGTACCTGAAGTTGAAACTGCCTCGCGCTTTTCCACCGGAGGATCCGGAGTGTGAGGAGCAGCGCGCGGACACATGGGAGCTTGATCCATCCTCCTGGCTCCTGGCTCCTGGCTCCTGGCTCCTGACTCCTGACTCCTGACTCCTGACTCCTGGCTCCTGGCTCCTGGCTCCTGGCTCCTGGCTCCTGGCTCCTGACTCCCGGCTCCCGGCTCCCGGCTCCCGGCTCCGCGCACGGAGCCAAACACATCCTCACAGCTTGTGTCCCCGGTGCCCTGTCCACAATGTGGCACTACGGACTTGTCCTGCTGTGCGTCTCGGTGGCGGCTCCGGTCTCGTCTCAAACGGACAGCGAGGGACTGTTTTACGCGCTCCGGTCTGAACTCTCGGAAGACACGATACTCGTGGCCAACAACGGAATACGTGTGCCGTTCGGGAGATCCGTCTACGTGGATCCCATCAACGACCTGGTGATCCAGACGCAGCCGGGGGACCGGTGCAGCATCACGGTGCTGGACAACGACCCGCTGTCCCAGAGACCCGGGCACCTCTCCCCCAAAAAGTTTCCCTGCGATTTCGGTCCCAGCGACGTGACGTACGCGCACTACGGCTCGCGCAGTCCGGCCCGCGACCGAGTGCGGCTGCAGCTCCGGTACGACGCCCAGACCGAGACCGTCATCATCCCGTTCATGATGGAGGTGGAGGTCGTGTTCACGCAGCTGGAGTTACTCACCAAGAACATGCCGCTCACCGTGGACAGCCTCCGCGGCACGAGCGACCCCATCGACCGGAGGACCCTCGAGTTCACGTACGACCGGGGCTTGTACAAGTGCGAGGTGACGTCGCTGTCCGGGGGCGGCAGCGGCTTGCCCCGGTACGGGCGCCTGCTGCCGCTGGACGCGGGCAAACTTTCCTCTCCCACGATGGACTGCGACGAGTTGACGCGCGCCGACGTCCGCTACCGGCACGAGTTCGAGCGCGCGTCCCCGAACCGCGACTACGTGCCGATGGTGGTGGAGCTGCACGACGCGGAGGGCAACGCCGTCAAGCAGGAGTACTTCCACTTGATGATCCGCATCCGGGGGGGCGAGGAGAACACGGCGCCCAGACCCAGCTTCGTGTCTATGATGATGATGGAGGTGAGCCAGTTTGTCCTGACCGCGCTCACGTCGGACATGCTGGCGGCGGAGGACCGGGAATCGAACCCGGACGAGTTGATCTTCAATATCACCTCCCCGCTGTCCTACGAGGAGGGGTACATCGTGAGCACGGACGATCGGAACTTGCCGATCACGTCGTTTTACCAAAGGGACCTGCGGGACTTGAAGATAGCCTACAAGCCCCCGTCTTTGGACTCGGACACAGAGAGGATCTTCCAGTTAGAGTTCGAAGTGGTGGACACAGAGGGGGCCGTCTCGGACCCCTTCGCGTTCATGATCGTGGTGAAGCCGATGAACTCGCTGGCGCCTGTCGTGACCCGAAACACGGGCCAGCTCCTGTACGAAGGCCAGTCCCGACCGCTTTTCACCGCACACAACTTGGAAATAAGTGACGAGGATAATCTAGAGTCGGTGACCGTCACTGTGGTGGACGGGCTGCGACACGGTGACCTTATGGTGCTGGGGTCGGACAGGAAGTTTTTCACGCCGGCCGACCTCACCACGGGAGTCGTGGTGTATCAACACGATGGCAGCGATACTTATAGTGACAATATCGTGTTCAAAATGACAGACGGCAAACACGAAGTTGAGTTTTTGTTCCCCATCACCATTGTCCCCACAGATGACGAGCCCCCGATTATCAATGCGAATACAGGTTTGATTTTGTTCAAAAATCAAATGATGCCCATATCTCCTCTCATGTTAAGCGCAGCCGATATAGACTCTGAAGATTCCACTATTAAATTCACTATTGTTCCTCCGTATTCTACAATCGGGACAGTGCTGCTGAGGCAATCCGACGCCCCCGAAGACCCCTCCTCTTGGAAATTCAACTCTGAAGATGAAATGTATGAGAAAGAGGTGAAAGAGTGGCTTCAGAAAGATATTACAGATGGGAAATTGTTTTATAAGCACGTCGGACCGCACAACACAGACACTATAATGGACCAGTTTATTTTTACGGTTCAGGATGATAACGATCCACCAAATGAATCCGGGGAAAGTGTGTTTTTAATCCGAGTTTTACCCATAGATGACGTACCCCCTGAGCTGTTCCCGGGCACCACTTTGCAAATGACCGTCCAGGAGTACAAACTCACTCATTTCAGTAAAGAAGTTTTGCGCTACACCGATTTGGACTCTGAAGACCGTGACCTCAAATACACAATCACACAGCCTCCCACAGACACGGATGAAAATAATCCAATTTTGTTCGGTTCTTTAGTCCTGACGGATAGCCCCGGGACCGAAGTCAGCGAGTTCACCCAAGCTCAAGTTAATCACCACAAAATCTCCTACGGACCCCCTGATGTAGAGCTGGGCATCACCGCTCATGTTGTGCAGTTTCGCTATTTAGTCGAAGATACGTCTGGCAACACAGTAGAAGGCGCTTTCACGATCTACCTTCAGCCGGTTAACAATAAACCGCCGCAAATCACAAACACCGGATTTACCGCGCTCGAAAGAGGCATGCACATCATCACCGTCGCCGAATTGGACGCCGTTGACCCCGATACTGAACACGAGCAAATTACATTTACGCTAAGCCGGCTTCCAAAACACGGGCAAATCCAACAAGAGTTTTCCGATCTCGATGTGAAGGGGGTTTTTAGACTTGAAGACATTTCACAGGGGAAGATATCATATATTCACGACGGGGAGGAGACGGTGGCAGATGAGTTTCAGCTTGATGTCAGCGACAATATACACGTCCTAACAGTGACAGTCAGAGTGGTGGTTAAACCCATAGATGACGAAGCCCCGACTGTCAGCTTGCCGGCGGGAACAATCGGATCGCATATGGATGTGCTGGAAAACGGCGCCACCGAAATCACAACTAACGTTATCCAAGGCCATGACGATGACACCGATGACCTGGAGTTGACCTTTATTGTGGAAGACCCTCCGGCGATGGGAGAAATATTGGTGAAAGGCGTCCCTGCGAATAGGTTCACGCAAGCTGACATTATTAACGGAGTAGTTGTATATGCGCACACAGGTGGAGAGATAGGGTTAACCTCACAGCACGACGGTTTTAATTTGACCCTCACGGATATGTCTGAGGATTGGACAGTTGGTGGGAATAAAGTCAACGGAGTTCAAGTTCGAATCACTGTTCTACCGGTGGACAGCCAGCCTCCAGAAGTGGGCGTCGGAGAGCAGTTCAGTGTAATAGAAGGTGAAAAATACGCGATAGGACCTCAGCATCTGAACGCAGATGACAGCGACACGCCCACAGATGATATTCTTTGCACTATCGTGGTCCAACCGAGGGTGGGGTACGTGGAGAATATTTCGCCAGCTCCAGGATCAGAAAAATCCAGATCGGGAACCGCTATAAGCGCTTTCACAATAAGGGACATAAGAGAAGGAAATATTTTCTATGTACAGAGCATCCACAAAGGAATAGAGCCAATTGAAGATCGATTTATGTTCATGTGCTCGGATGGCATCAATTTTTCTGAAAATCACATCTTCCCGATTGTGATTATCCCAGCCAATGATGAAAAACCAGAAATTTACCTGCGTGAGATAGTTGTGATGGAAGGCATGAATATTGTAATAGACACTCCTATTCTAAATGGCGCGGACTCCGACGTCCCACCTGAAGAACTTGTATTCACCATCTCAAAACCGCCCAAACATGGCGCCATCTTGAACCAGCTCTCGACCGGATCCGTTCTGGTGACTAATTTCACTTTGGAGCAAATCCGGGAGGCGTCTAGCATCGTTTACGAGCACGACGACTCTGAAACAACAGAGGACAGTTTTGAAGTGGTCTTATCAGATGGGAAGTACTCTGTGCAGAAAACCGCCGTGGTAATGATCGTGTCCGTTGACGACGAGACCCCAAGAATGCTTATCAACGACGGACTAGAAGTGGAGATTGGTGAGACTAAAGAAGTCGACAACAAAGTGCTCAAAGCTACCGATTTAGATTCAGACGATAGCACACTCACTTACATTATCAGATTTGGCCCGGGTCAAGGGTTACTGCAGAGAAAATCTCCCTCTGGATCGTTGGAAAACATCACCGTCGGGATGAATTTCACGCAAGACGACATCGACGCAGGTTTCATCAGCTACACTCACAGCGGACAAGAGGGCATCAGAGATTTGGCAAAATTTGACGTCACCGATGGCATGAACCCGCTTATCGACCGCTATTTCTACATCACAATCGGCAGTATCGATATGGTGTTCCCGGATGTCGTCAGCAAAGGCGTGTCACTGAAAGAAGGCGGAAGAGTGACGCTGACCACTGACCTTCTCAGCACAACGGACATGAATAGTCCTGATGAAAACCTGGTGTTTACCGTCACCAGAGCTCCAGTGAGAGGACATTTGGAGTGCACAGATAGTCCCGGGATGCCAATCACCTCCTTTACACAGCTGCAGTTAGCCGGCAGCAAAGTCTTCTACATCCACACTTCGGACGACGAGATCAAAATGGACAGTTTTGAATTTGAAGTTACAGACGGCTACAATCCAATTTTCAGGACATTTAGGATCTCGATTGTTGACGTCGATAACAAGAAACCGGTAGTGACCATAAATGCGCTGCTCGTATGCGAAGGCGAGACAAAACTTATCACGCCGTTTGAGTTGACCGCTGAGGATCAGGACACGCCAGAAAAGCTGTTGAAATTTACAGTTACTCAACTTCCCATGCACGGTAAATTACTGTACAATCACTCCACACCTGTTACGATCTTCACCAAACAAGACCTAAATGAAAATCTCATTAGCTACAAGCATGACGGAACCGAATCTTACCACGACTCGTTTTCTTTTACGATCACGGACGGCACGCACACAGATTATTTTGTTTTCCCCGACACCGTTTTTGAGACGAGGAGGCCGCAGATGATGAAAATCACCATAGTGGGCTTGGACAACGGGGTGCCGCAAATCGTGGTCAATAAAGGCGCGCCAGCTTTGAAGATTTTGCCGACGGGACACTTGGGAGTCCCGCTGAGTCCGAAAGTGCTGAGGGTGGAGGATAGAGACAGCAGCCCCGTGTCGCTGGCGTTCCGCATCACCACTCAACCCAAACACGGTTACATCATCAACGTGGGACAAGGGAACAACTCCATTGACACGTTCAGCCAAGGTAAGAGCAGACACAACGCGAACATTTTAGACGCAACATCCAACAACAGAGGTGGAAGAGGCAAACATGACAGAAATAGAGCAACACGTAGAAGACAGTAGCAAAAGTACACAATTTAAACATATACGGTAATAAGACTACTTGTTGGGTCAAATGCAGAAGACAAATGCAGAGGATTATGATCAAAATGAGTGACTTTAGTAGGAATTTTGAACAGGATCCAGCTGCAAAACTGTTTTTAAACTGAGTCTGCCCTGATTCTTTGCATTATTTTCATGTATAAGTAAATAAAAACGACTATTGGAACTACCTCTACTGCTACCATTACTGATATCACAATGTTAACTGCAATATAGCTACAGGGTAAAACATCACTTCTACTACTACGACAACAACTACTATTGCTGCTGCTACCACTACATTTGTGCTATAGAAAATGTTACAAGTAAGTAATTATTTCTAAACTGCACTTGAGACCAGCACTTATATTGACTTCACTCTAGTACATCATACTACTACGTCTGTCCGAGTGGAAAATGACTTCTCATTCGCTGTCAGAGCCAAAGAAAAGCAATGTAAATGTCCTGGATGTGCACACAATAACAAGTGTGAGTGAGAATGCGCTGCTGCTGTCTCAATGTATCAAAAATGCATGATTTATTGGACGTGTGTTGTATTCGTGCGTTGGTTTTGCCACTGGTTGTGTAAGTACTTGTTGACGGGTTGTAAGAGCAGCATATAATGGCAAGAATTATGCTCAACTTAATATCAAGCCACAGTTATTGTTATTTGTGTGACTAATTGTAGTCTGCATTTTGGATGAATACTTTAGAAGGATGAGTATAGCACTGAAATAATGGATTATTTAGAGTTTCGAGCATCATTAACAAGACATTTCGTGAAAATAGTGGATGATACAATGTTTATTTAATATTTATCATGAATTATTTTAATGTACGGATCCAAATAAAAATCTAGTGTTGCAATGATTGTAAGAAGAAACATCAAATATTCATGATTATTGACACTATGGCCAAACAACGAAAAAATCCTTAATTCCTCTTCTTTTGAATTGACGAATAGACCAGTTAATTTGATGTAGACGACCAGATTAAAAAGTGCTTTACATTTAACTCTTCTGTGTGAGTGTAGATTTTAATGTTCAGCCCTCGACATTTGCTGACTGTCCGTACCTCCTCTCTCCCCTTTTCGCGCTACAACTCTTCTGTCAAACAAAGCTGGGCTGATAAAATTCTTTGAAAAAGATAAAGAAAAGAAAATAGATCAGGGATTTGATTAGCCCATTAATCTCAACATGCCTTGTCCAAATACCAATTATTAGTTCCTCATGCTGGTTCCAGTGAATAAAGAAAACAGCATCTGGAAAGTAAAGCCGCTGTGCACGCTTGGAATTTTACTACTAATTTTACTCTTCATTTGATGCATTTAAGTCCCAGGTACGAGAGCAAAACAACTGAGATAATTGTAATTCCCTTTCCCTTAATTGCAGTGCCATTTTGAGGTGACATTGCCCAGCCCAGGGTCATTACCATTCTCTCTCCTAATCCCACTTTATTGCAACATACAAAAATGAGATGCACACAGTTTCTCAAAGTATTCAAATCCCAAGTTTTGCAGCAAGTTTTGATTAATCATTCACACTTCTTAGCTGAGATTTTAATTTATGGAGTAATAATTATTCGCTGGTGTGACAAGTGGTGGTGAGGGAGTCTCAATAGTTAATTTGTGGGCCTGATTTAGATGTGCCTTGCTCATCAAATCATAATTAGCAGTCCAAAGTAGAGGCTGATGTTTTGCACAAATGTCTTGTAGACAGTTCGGGATGAATAATTTATAATTTCTCCATCTCCGGGGGAAATGCTCACGTCTGAGGCTCTATAGAGGTTTTGTTAAATGGAGTGTAACACAGAGGAACAAGGATCATGTGCAAAAGGTCATCCTGTTGGCATTTGGTACATCGTGAGCTCTGACCATTAATTGGTGCATTTTTAAGTCTAAAGTTGGACAAGCTGCTTATTTTGTCGTTGATGTTTGCACTTGAAATTAACAATATTCATACAGGCTGAATCTACTGCACTTTTAGGCAACATTTCCACGTAAAAATCAAAACAATTAACTGCATTATTCACACATTTAGAGACGCCCCGATGCCAAATATACTACATAGAGCGAACCAGTGGAGATGTGATGGCTTCACCTGAAATGTTCCATAGTGTGTGACATTCAACTGAAACAAGTGAAACGCCCAGACCGAGTAACTAATTGGATAAACGCAGTATATAAAAGTTGAATGCTATTCTATGGACGCTAATCAACAGCATCTAATTTGGATAGAACAGATTTGCTTTTCATTATATTTGTTCAAAAAACGACAAGAGAAAAGGGAGAACTTCTTTCACCTATTGTGTCAGTCTGTACTTTTTGCCTGGAATAATTACATTTGGTGCATTCTTAGCAGCCTTCCGAGCCCCTGATCTGTGCAAACATTACGTCTAAGTGGGCCGAGCTGTTTATTGATATTGCCGGGTAAATTGCCGCAACAATGTGTCTGATTGAGATGTAAAGCGCCGCAATCAATGCACTATTTCAGACCATGATGAGGCACTTATCTGAACAAGCTGCAAATCCACCTGCTCCCGGCACACGGAGAAACGGGCTCTGGACAAAGCAGAAACGCTGAGGAGGACGTGGTTTTAGTGAGAGCAAAGTTTAGAGGCGGCGGAAACTACCAACCACAGGCCTCTCTGCCGTGTAGGGGCTTATTAATGAGATCAGGTCATGTAAAATAGTTGTTTAGGTCATAGTTTAATTGAAAGGATCAGGTCATTTAAAATAGTTGATTAAGAAAGAATTACAAATATGATAATTGAGAGTTTGACAATTATTTTAGTTGTTGATTTTAGTTGACGATTACAGTATTGATTGTATCGAGATGTTTTAAAATACATTATCAACCAAGTAAATGTTACATTTGGGGACAGAAGGTTTGTCGATGTATAATATTTAAGAACAACAGGAATTATTGGTGAGAATCTGAAATTGTGTATCTTTTTTTGACATTTTGATTCAACAATGCCGCTGGCCGTGTTATTAAAGGTGTTTTAGAATCTGTGCAGTCCAGATCAAACTTATTATGACAATTATTTTACAGAGCAGTCACCATTTGTCGATTAATCGTTGCAGACATAGTTCATATTTCAAGTCCATAGCCCGCTCCAAAGAGTAAACCAATGTGAAGTATATTATTGTGCCATATTGTGATTAGCTCAATCTAAAGCACATTCCCTGCCCACACCTCAGATCCTCAACAAGCAGTACCTGTCACTCACTTTCAGGAGAAGGAAGTTGCTTTAGGTGCCTCAGATGTACATTGTGATCAAATCCAAATTCCACCGCACATTTCACTGTTGTTTGACGATGATGTTAACAATTATGAATATTCTTCTCACAATAGTTAACTCTGAGTTGGATATTGTGACATCCGTATTAGTGAAATTAAAAAACACATTTCCAAACTCTCTGCTAAAACTCAATAGCTGCATGTTGAGAAAAACATTTTTGTACGATTTTAAATAGAAAACAAAGAAACAGCTTTGAAGCAAATGGCTGCATGAGACTTTCAAAGTAAGAGGAACAAAAGGGATGTTTTTCTAAATGCTAAAGCTTTATTGCAGACGGAACACTTATTCCTTACGCAACAGACTTTTTCCACCGGTGAAGCGGGTCAGACACGACTGCAACAAGTCACGTCAAAATATTCTTCAACACAGTAACTGCAAAAGCTTTCATTATCGACCAGAGTTTCACACAGTTGTACTTCTTCCATTCAACTGTAGAACATGTTTCACCATGGAAACGCTTTCTACCATGAATCACTCCTAATGAGGTATTACACCAATTTCTATGGAATTATTACTCAAATGATACGAATGTTAATTAATTATTCAATTCAATTTATTTATGTTTTGCCCAAAGTTACTAGAGTTGTCGACTTGATCATTTGACCAACATAAACAGCTATTCATTAATTATCAAACACATTTTGTGCCGGGATTGTATGTAAAATATTTGGTAACACTTTATAATACCTACACTTTTTCCCACCTTAGTAAAGCATGAACAAAGACTTCATTCATAGTCAAGAAATAGTTTATTAAGAATGATTTAAGCTTAGTAAATCATTAACCTCAATTAAGTAGTTAATAAACAATATATACATTATGAATTAAGTCTTTGTTTATGCTTTGTTAAGGTAAATTAAGGTGCAGTCATTATGAAGTGGCACCAAATATGAAAAAAATTGGAAATAGATAGAAAGATTGGCTTTTTTACAGTAGCTGTCTGGAAAAACACTTCTGTGGCGATTTGAGTTGATAATGGTAAAGACGTGGCTCTGATCAGGCCGAGCGGGCGGTGCTTCGGAGCGGGTTAGAGACCGCACGTCGGAAACAAAAGCCGCCTTGGAGGCCCTCGATGCTCAGAGGGCAAAGTGTCTTGTCGGAGGAGTCAGTCAGGTGAAAGAGACAGCCCCCGCACGT
>NW_027315779.1:7581472-7663972 GCF_026437365.1 Eucyclogobius newberryi
CCTCTCTTTCTCCTTCTCTCTTTCTCTCTTTCTCCATCTCCTTCACTCTCTCTTTCTCCCTCTCCTCTCTCTCTCTTTCTCCCTCTCCTCTCTCTCTATCTTTCTCCCTTTCTTTCTCCTTCTACCTTTCCCCCTGTCCTCTCTCTTTCTCTCTTTCTCCCTCTCCTCTCTCTCTCTTCCTCCCTCTCTTTCTCTCTTTCTCCTTCTCTCTTTCTCCCTCTCCTTCTCTCTCTCTCTCTCTTTCTCCCTCGCATTCTCTCTCTCTTTCTCCCTCTCCTCTCTCTCTCTCTCTCCTCTCTCTCTCCCTCTCCTCTCTTTCTCTCTCTCTCTCTCTCTCTCTCTCTCTCTCTCTCTCTACATCTCTCCTTCTCTCTTTCTTTCTCCATGTTTTTCTTTATTTTTCTTCTCCAGTAAAGCGTAAAACACATACTTTGAACTACAGTAGGTGGCGGTAAATTTGCATCTTCATTTGGCTGCTGACCGCCATAAAAAGTAACACAACAACAACAACAACAACAACAACAAGAGTCAAACAAACACCTGGCTTACTGTATCCACGCCGTACGAATGACCCCTGCTTTGGACCCCTGTGTAAGAAAGAGCAATCTATTAAAAACCTCTCATAAAATATACATATGTAGAACAGAAAGTCACACAAAGGTCAAGTTGTGATAAAATATTCATGGAATTCAATAACTGTTTCCATTACATTGTGTTAATAGTCCAGATTTGAGCTCAGTGACGAGACCCACAGCATTTATACTTCTGTACATGTTTAAAAGGTTTATATTGTTGTATAACTGTTGCTTTTCCTAATGTTCGTCACAGATAAGGAACCTATGCTGCGTATTATGTAAAAGAATAGATGCAGAAGGAGCGGGGCCATAATTGGTTCGTCTTAAGTGCTTTTTTAATAAGAGAGATTTAAAAATAAGTCTGAACCTTGCCTCCCGCAACTGCCCTCATTAAGTTATTATTTTAATTGAATATGTTTGAATTGAAGATGTTTTTTTGCTGTATGTATACGTATAGGTTGGTGAGTTGAATTAAAATACATGCTACTACTTTATCCCTTTTGGCAAGTAATTTATCACAGATTTGATCATGTATCGTACTTATTACTTTTCATAGTGCACGCAGTAAGACATGTGCAACTATTAAATGTGTTTTTAGATTTTAGATTTAGAAAAAGATGAACCAAGACCATTTAAAGGAGCACTAAAGCTACAGCCGGCGTGCGAGGGACCTCTGTGTGGGAAGCAATCCATTCATTTTAATGTAGAAGAGCTGCTCTGTCACTCGCTGTTCAGCAACTACAAGAGAAAACATTCACTTTAGGAGTTTGTTCTGTGCCAAATACAGACTCAATTTGTCAGTTATAATAGTTACCCATGAATGCTAACGGCAGCTTCGGGGTGAATGCTATCGCGATGCTAGCGCCGCCTGCTGTTCTTTTACATCTACGGAACAATCTGTTTAGTTTTCTGGGATAACGCCATGCCAACAACCTCCATTAAGACTCAGTTGTGACTCGAGTTGCTTAATAAACTTATCTAAACTATACCGAAGAGTAAAACATTTGCGTTTCCTTTAGAATGAACAGTTTCCCCCACATTCGGCCACAGGCCCTAATATGTCGCATTACAGACTGTATCTATGAAGTGTTTCTGGTCGTCTAAACTGAGATGTTATTGCTTTGCCCCATTAGCAGTTTTGAATTGCCCAAAAATACCTTGAAAAACAGGCATTCTTACCGTGAGCAGGGTCACCTCTCCACAGATCTGACCTGTAACTTGGCCCTTCTGCTCTTCTGCACGAAGACACAGATAATGTTTCAGGAAAAGCAATGATATCTTCATGAAGACGGCGGATCCTGCACAAGAAAAGTGACATAGTGCACCTTTAAGACTCGCCTTTTGTAACTACTTTTAGCATCCTTTGTTACTCTAGGGTAGGTATAGAGTAATAATGGTAAAGAGTACTTCTACCACCTCGGCTAATTGATTTTCTTTGCTTACATCTCTGTTTCAGTCTCAAAGCCCAAGGCATTTATTGCTTTTTTGTATTTTTGCTCCTTTTAAACGCTCAAATCGTCTTTCGCCCGTAGCTGATTATGCATCTACAACCTATAGTTTCTTAAGTTCCGGACAAAAATATTAAAAGCACATTCTTGGGTCGCTTCCTATAATCAGCCAGCGTTTGCCTGGAGGCTGCTGCTTTACGGCCTGCTCAGCGCTGACACTCGCACACATACGTCTGACACTATATATTAAATATGAGTTAAAAAACCTCCACTTGAACGAGTCACGCGAGCTCGGAGGTGGAGAGGGGGCCGGCCCAGGGCTGAGGGGCGCTGTACAGCCGCGAGCGCCCCAAATGGTTTGATATCCAAGAGCTGGAGGTGCATTGTGGGTAATGAGAGCCCGGGGCGTTGGAAGTGGGCAGTGCTCAAAGGCAGCCACTGGTGATTATGTGACCCTATTACGAGCTGAAGGGGTGAGGAAGAGGAGAGGGAGAGGGAGGAGAGGGAGTGTGAGGAGAGGGAGGAGTGTGAGGAGAGGGAGGAGAGGGAGTGTGAGGAGAGAGAGGAGAGGGAGGAGTGTGAGGAGAGGGAGGAGTGTGAGGAGAGGGAGTGTGAGGAGAGGGAGGAGTGTGAGGAGAGGGAGTGTGAGGAGAGGGAGGAGTGTGAGGAGAGGGAGGAGTGTGAGGAGAGGGAGGAGAGGGAGTGTGAGGAGAGAGAGGAGTGTGAGGAGAGGGAGTGTGAGGAGAGGGAGGAGTGTGAGGAGAGGGAGGAGAGGGAGTGTGAGGAGAGGGAGTGTGAGGAGAGGGAGTGTGAGGAGAGGGAGGAGTGTGAGGAGAGGGAGTGTGAGGAGAGGGAGGAGTGTGAGGAGATGGAGGAGTGTGAGGAGAGGGAGGAGAGGGAGTGTGAGGAGAGAGAGGAGTGTGAGGAGAGGGAGGAGTGTGAGGAGAGGGAGAAGTGTGAGGAGAGGGAGGAGAGGGAGAAGTGTGAGGAGAGGGAGGAGTGTGAGGAGAGGGAGTGTGAGGAGAGGGAGGAGTGTGAGGAGAGGGAGTGTGAGGAGAGGGAGGAGTGTGAGGAGAGGGAGGAGTGTGAGGAGAGGGAGTGTGAGGAGAGGGAGTCTGAGGAGAGGGAGGAGTGTGAGGAGAGGGAGGAGAGGGCGTGTGAGGAGAGGGAGGAGTGTGAGGAGAGGGAGGAGAGGGAGTGTGAGGAGAGAGAGGAGTGTGAGGAGGGGGAGTGTGAGGAGAGGGAGGAGTGTGAGGAGAGGGAGGAGTGTGAGGAGAGGGAGGAGAGGGAGTGTGAGGAGAGAGAGGAGAGGGAGTGTGAGGAGAGGGAGGAGTGTGAGGAGAGGGAGGAGAGGGAGTGTGAGGAGAGAGAGGAGAGGGAGTGTGAGGAGAGGGAGGAGAGGGTGGAGTGTGAGGAGAGGGAGTGTGAGGAGAGGGAGGAGAGGGAGTGTGAGGAGAGGGAGGAGAGGGTGGAGTGTGAGGAGAGGGAGTGTGAGGAGAGGGAGGAGAGGGAGTGTGAGGAGAGGGAGGAGTGTGAGGAGAGGGAGTGTGAGGAGAGGAAGGAGAGGGTGGAGTGTGAGGAGAGGGAGTGTGAGGAGAGGGAGGAGAGGGAGTGTGAGGAGAGGGAGGAGAGGGTGGAGTGTGAGGAGAGGGAGTGTGAGGAGAGGGAGGAGAGGGAGTGTGAGGAGAGGGAGGAGTGTGAGGAGAGGGAGGAGAGGGATGAGTGTGAGGAGAGGGAGGAGAGGGATGAGTGTGAGGAGAGGGAGGAGAAGGAGGAGAGGAAGGAGTGTGAGGAAAGGAAGTAGTGGGAAGAGAGGGAGGAAAGGGAGGAGTGGTGTTACAGGTTAACTCCAGCTGGCGCGGAGTAGTTAAGAGCCATGAGCTCTTTCCCAGATCCTCTTCCCCGCTCGCTTCTTCTCTCTCTCTCTCTCTCTCTGTTTCTCCCTTTCTCTCTCTCTCTCTCTCTCTCTCTCTCTCTCTCTCTCTCTCTCTGTGTTTCTCCCTTTCTCTCTCTCTCTCTCTCTCTCTCTCTCTCTCTGTTTCTCCCTTTCTCTCTCTCTCTCTCTCTGTTTCTCCCTTTCTCTCTCTCTCTCTCTCTCTCTCTCTCTGTGTTTCTCCCTTTCTCTCTCTCTCTCTCTCTCTCTCTCTGTTTCTCCCTTTCTCTCTCTCTCCTTCTCTACCTCTCTCTGACTCTGTCTCTTTCCCTCTCTCTCCTTCTCCTTCTCTGTCTCACTTTATTTTTCCCTCTCTCTCCCTCTCTCTCTTTCTCTCTTACCTTCTCTCTCCTTCTCTCTCTCCTTCTCACTCCTTCCCTGTCTCTCTCACTTTCTCCCTTTTCTCTTTCCTTTTCTCTCCCTCCTCTCTCTCTCTCTTTATTTCACTCTCCCTCTCCTCCCTAGCCCTTTCTCCTCTCTCTGTCTGTTTCTCACTCTCTTTCTCTCTCTCTTTGGTGGAGAGATATTGGTTCAGGTGCAGTAATGACCAGACGGTGGAGATAATGATACAACAGACTGTGGGTCACTGTGGGTCATTGTGGTCACTGTGGGTCACTGTGGGTCACTGTGGGCCATTGTGGTCATTGTGGGTCACTGTGGGTTACTGTGGGTCACTGTGGTCACTGTGGGTCATTATGGTCACTGTGGGTCACTGTGGGTCACTGTGGATCACTGTGGGTCATTGTGGGTCATTGTGGTCACTGTGGGTCACTGTGGGTCATTGTGGGTCATTGTGGTCACTGTGGGTCACTGTGGGCCATTGTGGTCACTGTGGGTCACTGTGAGTTACTGTGGGTCACTGTGGTCACTGTGGGTCATTGTGGTCACTCTAGGTCACTGTGGGTCACTGTGGTCACTGTGGGTCATTGTGGTCACTCTGGGTCACTGTGGGTCATTGTGGTCACTGTGGGTCACTGTGGGTCATTGTGGTCACTGTGGGTTACTGTGGGTCACTGTAGGTCACTCTGGGTCACTGTGGTCACTGTGGGTCACTGTGGGTCACTGTGGTCACTGTGGTCACTGTGGGTCACTGTGGGTCATTGTGGGTCATTGTGGGTCACTGTGGTCACTGTGGTCACTGTGGGTCATTGTGGTCACTGTGGGTCACTGTGGTCACTGTGGTCACTGTGGGTCACTATTGGTCACTGTGGTCACTGTGGGTCATTGTGGTCACTGTGGGTCACTGTGGTCACTGTGGGTCACTGTGGGTCATTGTGGTCACTGTGGGTCATTGTGGGTCACTTTGGGTCACTGTGGGTCACTGTGGTCACTGTGGGTCACTGTGGCTCACTGTGGGTCACTGTGGTCACTGTGGGTCACTGTGGGTCACTGTGGGTCATTGTGGTCACTGTGGTCACTGTGGGTCACTGTGGGTCACTGTGGGTTACTGTGGGTCACTGTGGGTCACTGTGGGTCACTGTGGGTCACTATGGTCACTGTGGGTCACTGTGGATCACTGTGGGTCACTGTGGGTCATTGTGGTCACTGTGGGTCATTGTGGTCACTGTGGGTCACTGTGGGTCACTGTGGGTTACTGTGGTCACTGTGGTCACTGTGTGTCACTGTGGTCACTGTGGGTCACTATGGTCACTGTGGGTCACTGTGGGTCACTGTGGGTCACTGTGGGTCACTATGGTCACTGTGGGTCATTGTGGATCACTGTGGGTCACTATGGTCACTGTGGGTCACTGTGGATCACTGTGGGTTACTGTGGGTCACTGTGGGTCACAGTGGTCACTGTGGGTCACTGTGGGTCACTGTGGGTTACTGTGGGTTACTGTGGGTTACTGTGGGTTACTGTGGGTCACTATGGTCACTGTGGGTCACTGTGGGTCACTATGGTCACTGTGGGTCACTATGGTCACTGTGGGTCACTGTGGGTCACTATGGTCACTGTGGGTCACTGTGGGTCACTGTGGGTCACTATGGTCACTGTGGGTTACTGTGGGTCACTGTGGGTCACTATGGTCACTGTGGGTCACTGTGGGTCACTGTGGGTTAAAGCTGGAGCCACAGAGAGAGCGTGGAGAGGCTCGTTACCTGGAGATGGTTCATTCTCACACACTTCTCTCTGGTTTGGGACACACTTTAAACAATGTGATATTTATTTCATATTCAAACGCATTAATTTAACACAAAATAAATGTAACTTGATCCACTCATTAGTCTGCTTTGTGCGGGTGGAATCTGAATGTTCTGTTTTCAATTACAATTTGGTGGTTTTAAAGTGACAGTGTGTAACGTTTTGAAGGTGGCACGTCATCTAAATTAGTTTAAAAAAAAGAAAAATCTCCATGGAGTATAGTTTTATGCCATACAGTGGAATATTATAGCCAAACGAACCGCTTTTTCCATGGAAACAAGCAGGAAGTCAAATGTTCAGCCACGAAAGAGTCAAATTAGTGGAGATTTAATATGCCACAATGTCAAATTAAGTGTTATTGTCAGAAGAAACATCACAATTTTACAATTATTCAAGATTATTGGCACTTTGACCTTTTATACATCTTTACAAGCTTTATGAAATCAAACTTTCTGAGTGAAGCTCTGATAATGTCACATAAACAACAACATAAAAAAGTACTTATATGTCAAGATTATTCGGTTAACCGAATAATCTTGACATCCCAAGTGCAAAAACATTAAAAAACATAACATTTTTGGGTTAAAAGGCTACACACTGGAACTAAAAATGTCGAAAGTCAATCCTAAACCTCAGAATGTCCTCATAGATCACACCCTTTGCTCTCCCATAACGTTTAACTCGATTGTCACTGAAAACGCTGCCTCGCTTCACTGATTTCAAGCGCGCAACAATGAGTATTTGTGTTTATTTGCGCACAAACCTTTTAGCTCTTGAATTACCTGTGCGCCCGCTCGTCTCCCCTCGTCACCTCGGCTCTGTCTCGTTCCTGCTTCAAAAACAATAGAGTCTTTCAGGCCCCGCCCTCCTCGCGCTGCCCCGACATACCACAGACTCAAAAGGACCCCACGGGAACAATGCGCTTCACCTGAGCTGTCCGTCACCGCCTTTGGATTGAGAGTTTTAAGTGAGTGTTTTAAGAAACGACCTTTGACCTTCAAAGTGGGAGTGGGCGGACTGTCAGAAATAGCCATCGTGCCGTTTTGAAGATGTGATGAAATTGTATGTATGGTGTAAATTGTTTATGAAGAGAATGCTGTAGAAATAACTGATGACGTCTAAATGAGTGACGTTCCTGCACTTTTGTTTTACCGTCATTTCACATTCGTCTGATACTTCGACCTCGACTATGTCAATAATTAACGGCACGTTTGCAGTTATTTTGGTTTGGGCCCAGTTTGAGTCCAGTTCTGGTTTAGTCCTGGTTTGAGTCAAGTTCTGGTTTAGTCCTGGTCTAGTTCTGGTTTAGTCCTGCTCTAGTTCTGGTTTAGTTCCAGGTTTAGTCCTGCTCTAGTTCTGGTTTAGTTCTGGTTTAGTTCCAGGTTTAGTCCTGGTCTAGTTCTGGTTTAGTTCCAGGTTTAGTCCTGCTCTAGTTCTGGTTTAGTTCCAGGTTTAGTCCTGCTCTAGTTCTGGTTTAGTCCTGCTCTAGTTCTGGTTTAGTCCTGCTTTAGTTCTGGTTTAGTCCTGGTTTAGTCCTGGTCTAGTTCTGGTTTAGTCCTGCTCTAGTTTTGGTTTAGTCCTGTTCTAGTTCTGGTTTAGTTCTAGTCTAGTTCTGGTTTAGTCCTGCTCTAGTTCTGGTTTAGTTCTGGTCTAGTTCTGGTTTAGTCCTGCTCTAGTTCTGGTTTAGTTCTGGTTTAGTTCCAGGTTTAGTCCTGGTCTAGTTCTGGTTTAGTTCCAGGTTTAGTCCTGCTCTAGTTCTGGTTTAGTTCCAGGTTTAGTCCTGCTCTAGTTCTGGTTTAGTCCTGCTCTAGTTCTGGTTTAGTCCTGCTTTAGTTCTGGTTTAGTCCTGGTTTAGTCCTGGTCTAGTTCTGGTTTAGTCCTGCTCTAGTTTTGGTTTAGTCCTGTTCTAGTTCTGGTTTAGTTCTAGTCTAGTTCTGGTTTAGTCCTGCTCTAGTTCTGGTTTAGTTCTGGTCTAGTTCTGGTTTAGTCCTGCTCTAGTTCTGGTTTAGTTCTGGTCTAGTTCTGGTTTAGTCCTGCTCTAGTTCTGGTTTAGTCCTGCTCTAGTTCTGGTTAGTTCTGGTTTAGTCCTGCTCTAGTTCTGGTTTAGTCCTGGTCTAGTTCTGGTTTAGTTCCGGGTTTAGTCCTGGTCTAGTTCTGGTTTAGTTCCAGGTTTAGTCCTGGTCTAGTTCTGGTTTAGTTCCAGGTTTAGTCCTGGTCTAATTCTGGTTTAGTTCCAGGTTTAGTCCTGCTCTAGTTCTGGTTTAGTTCCGGGTTTAGTCCTGCTCTAGTTCTGGTTTAGTTCCAGGTTTAGTCCTGGTCTAGTTCTGGTTTAGTTCCGAGTTTAGTCCTGCTCTAGTTCTGGTTTAGTCCTGCTCTAGTTCTGGTTTAGTTCCAGGTTTAGTCCTGCTCTAGTTCTGGTTTAGTCCTGCTCTAGTTCTGGTTTAGTCCTGCTCTAGTTCTGGTTTAGTTCCGGGTTTAGTCCTGCTCTAGTTCTGGTTTAGTTCCAGGTTTAGTCCTGCTCTAGTTCTGGTTTAGTCCTGCTCTAGTTCTGGTTTAGTCCTGCTCTAGTTCTGGTTTAGTTCCGGGTTTAGTCCTGCTCTAGTTCTGGTTTAGTCCAGCTCTAGTTCTGGTTTAGTCCTGCTCTAGTTCTGGTTTAGTTCCGGGTTTAGTCCTGCTCTAGTTCTGGTTTAGTTCCAGGTTTAGTCCTGCTCTAGTTCTGGTTTAGTCCTGCTCTAGTTCTGGTTTAGTCCTGCTCTAGTTCTGGTTTAGTTCCAGGTTTAGTCCTGCTCTAGTTCTGGTTTAGTCCTGCTCTAGTTCTGGTTTAGTTCCAGGTTTAGTCCTGCTCTAGTTCTGGTTTAGTCCTGCTCTAGTTCCAGGTTTAGTCCTGCTCTAGTTCTGGTTTAGTCCTGCTCTAGTTCCAGGTTTAGTCCTGCTCTAGTTCTGGTTTAGTCCTGCTCTAGTTCTGGTTTAGTTCCGGGTTTAGTCCTGCTCTAGTTCTGGTTTAGTTCCGGGTTTAGTCCTGCTCTAGTTCTGGTTTAGTCCTGCTCTAGTTCTGGTTTAGTTCCAGGTTTAGTCCTGCTCTAGTTCTGGTTTAGTCCTGCTCTAGTTCCAGGTTTAGTCCTGCTCTAGTTCTGGTTTAGTCCTGCTCTAGTTCCAGGTTTAGTCCTGCTCTAGTTCTGGTTTAGTCCTGCTCTAGTTCTGGTTTAGTTCCGGGTTTAGTCCTGCTCTAGTTCTGGTTTAGTTCCGGGTTTAGTCCTGCTCTAGTTCTGGTTTAGTTCCGGGTCTAGTCCTGCTCTAGTTCTGGTTTAGTCCTGGTCTAATGGATTAGACCAGGACTAAACAAAACGGATTGAGATATTCATTTTTGCCAGTATTGCCCAGATACTACAGATAACGTCGGTGAAAATGATGAACTGTGGATTTGATCAAATAATGTTTTAAAAAATAGATTTGGCTTTTGGAAATACAAAAATGACTCTTTTGATGGCATTTACGAGTGTAGAAAGCTTTTAGGTTCAAATGTATAATTGTGGTTGTTAAAATACTGTGTGAATGTGTTTTTGTGGTGGTTGTAGTGGATAAAAAGTGATGGTCTTTGCAAGTTTTGGGAAGGATTAAATAAATAACATTTGCTTGTACTTTTACTTAGCGTGTAGCATGTCTGTAGTTCTCCCTCCGCCTCGGCTTTGTTCTAACTATCTGAAGATGTGCGTTTGAAGGACTCTTCATTATCAGAGCCATGTTTGAGTGGCGCAGATCTGAAAAGGAGCCTTTTTCTTTTCAAACAAATTTGTTCTGCCAAAATAAAAGCATAACCAACACTTGAAATGAAACGACCTTTTCTGATTGTCGGCCGTCCCCCTTTTTTACATAGATAACCGCTTCATATTATTGCTACACATGCATGCTTTTCAGTTGATAAAATACACATTTGAATATCCGTAGCACATGAAAGCTAAAACGATAAATCACCTCTTATGATGTAATGCTAATTTGATCTTTATGTAAATCAGACATAAACTCAGATCGCGCTGAAGCTTTAATGTTGTGAAAACGCTCTTTTCTGGGCGCCACATGTACATTCAATTCAGCGCCTGATTTTTAAAGCGTAAAAGTTGAAAGTTAAATGAATCCAACTCGTTTCCAGCTCTCACAAACCCTTTGGCGCATCACTTGTATTGGTATGCTTGGATTTTCAGGCACGTGCGCAGCTTTAGAGCGGCTTTTTCAGGCAGGGAAGTGAGGCCAAAGTGGACCGCCGACGCTCACTCAATCTGCTCTCATCCCAAAGCGTTAAATAGCACAGCTCAGTCTCCCTGGCTCGTGATCGATAAACAGCGTGCAGCGTCTGATTTAGTCAAAAGGGGCTGATTTTACAGTGTACTCAATGGTGGAAAAGCCAAATATACGACTTTACAACGTTAAAGATGTGTAATCCAGGGTTAAGTTTGCCACAAGAGATCAGAAAAGCAACAAATAACTAGGTTAAGGTGATTTATTTCTTCTTCTGGGTCAATTGACAAACCGTATTCCTCCAAGTATCGGCCTTGCTCTGTAAACATTGTGAAATCCTCTCAAAATCTTGGTTTTACATTTCTAATACTGTAAATAAATAGTAATAATGATAATCAGGAAATGATACATCCAACATCCGACGTACCTTTTAAAGGTGATTCTCCACATATGCACCATGACATTGATGCCGCATCGCACTGTTTTAATTTAACGCGATAGTAGTATAATTTACATTTAAATTCTACGAGCCGAATCGTATAAAGTGATGCATTAATTTACACTTCTCTCCGCGCGTTGGTTATGAAGCTCAGCGCGCTGGGGAGTCATCAAGCACATCTTTATTGCGGCTGCATCCAAACGCTATTAAAAACCATACATCTGAAGTAAACAAACGCCACAAGTCTGGGAAAGTGGAGCCAAAATGTGTTTCTGTTTTAATGAGTTTGTGAAAGTGAGAAACACCTAATGTGTGAAAGGCATTTCTGTCCATCTATTTAAGTCAAAGCGCATCAAATACTGTGTCCTTTTTATATCACTCGTATTTATATCATTATGTTCTTTACCCCACATATTCTGCTCAAACTGGTCTGATAAGGATTGTTTTTTTGTTTTTCTCGAGCCAAAACCGATATTTGCTGATATTTATATTTGTAGATTTCAAAATGAACAGCAAGGCCCATAAATCTTATTTAAGTTAAGTTCACAAATTAACTGTTCACCTTTTCACATATTTTCCAGACTATAAGTTGCGCCCTTTTTCATAGTTTTGGCCGGGGTGTGACTTATACTTATATTTATACTTATATACTTATACTTATACTCCGGAGCGACTTATATGTGATATTATTTGTTATTTTCACACTTGCAACCGCATTTCATACTCCAGTGTGACTTATATATGTTTATATTTTTCTTCTCTATTATGCATTTTTTGGCTGGTGCGACTTATACTCTGAAAAATACGATATATGCAAAATATAATAATACCATAATATGAACCTGTTTAGCTCGTCTATTTCCTTATTTACTCATTAGTTTGATAAAAACTAGTTTGTTAATATATTGCCACCAAAAATCAACCGTTTTTCTTCTTCTGGTCCAGTGATACAATAATGGTGAAAATCGATCGATTTTTGCCGATATGATACTGATAAATGGCCAACAACAACAACAACAACAACAACAACAACAACAACAACAACAGCAACTCCAGTATTTCTCAGTTCTGTGTCCTAAACTTCTCTCATTTTACTCTCACATGACACGCTTACACTTTCATTTGAACCGCAGTAGTCGTTCTTGTCAGTTTGCAGTGAAAAGGGAAGTATTTTTGTGGCCAGATGGCGACGCTGAAGTACTTCTGGGATTGTCGTAGATGCAATAACGATAAACTCCACTTTGCAGTCTGAAAAGCGTAAAACATGCATTAGTTTTAGCGCGTAAAACATTGTAAACGCGTGCGAAGGTGTTTGTGAAAGCTCGAAATGTGTTTGGACCGCTGCGCTTTAATTTCAATTTGGTCCAGGGCCTTTAATCCACCTGCCCATATCAGCACGAGGGAGATTGAGAAAAGGATCCAGACTAATTTCCTTACATATAGAATGCAATATTACATTCATATTACGGCGTGAGTTATTCCTGGGACGTGCTTGATACAGAATAAGGAAGGCAGCGTTTCCGAGTCCCGGAGCCTTTGCCCGAAGCGCGGCCGGCGGTTGTATACGACCCTCTTTGTAGACTTCAATGGAAACTTCCTGGTTATTAAGAGCATAAGAGTCACTTCAAAGAGCCCGTCTCACCTCGCGTCAGGCTGTGAAGCTTTGGGTCGCCCGAGGTGTGCGCGCGTTCTCGTGCCTAATGGCTGCTGAACGCGGGGAAAGATATATATATATATATACGCCACTAAATATCACCGCCGCGTTTTGGAGATAAGTTTGTACTCGATGAAATACTCGGTGTCCAAACAATGGAAACAACAATAGTCAGCAATAGTGATTTAAAAGTGCTATTTATGCGATTATCCTGAACTAATAATCTGATGTCCTGATCGAATGCAGAGGACAAATGTCACTTAATTCACTTTAACTTTAGGTATTTCAACAAATGTGGATCGGCCATAAAATTATGCATATTTCTTTTCCTTTTTTGGATCGTTTTTCTTATACATGATATACAGTACTTATTAGGGATGCGTACCGCTACGACGGACCGGATCTAGACTTGTAAAAACGTTTCGGTTAAGGTCCAAAAAAAACGAAACCCCGGTGATTCGGTTCTGGACTCATTAAAAATATAGCACTGACATACTATATCCTTTTTGTTCTAGAATCTAAACCATCTTAAACCTTCCATTGATCGCGAAATTTGCGCTGGAAAAGACGTAAACACTGACATCGCTGTCAATGGCACACAGGGACCCTAATTAGTGACGCACGCGTCTTCAGGGCATAAGTTGAAGCCGGCGAAATAAGTTTAAAGATGTGAGAGACGGGAGCGCCTCGTACGTGTGAGACGGGAGCGCCTCGTACGTGTGAGACGGGAGCGCCTCGTACGTGAGAGACGGGAGCGCCTCGTACGTGAGAGACGGGAGCGCCTCGTACGTGAGAGACGGGAGCGCCTCGTACGTGAGAGACGGGAGCGCCTCGTACGCCTCGTACGTGTGAGACGGGAGCGCCTCGTACGTGTGAGACGGGAGCGCCTCGTACGTGTGAGACGGGAGCGCCTCGTACGTGAGAGACGGGAGCGCCTCGTACGTGAGAGACGGGAGCGCCTCGTACGTGAGAGACGGGAGCGCCTCGTACGCCTCGTACGTGTGAGACGGGAGCGCCTCGTACGCCTCGTACGTGTGAGACGGGAGCGCCTCGTACGTGTGAGACAGGAGCCCCTCGTACGTGTGAGACAGGAGCGCCTCGTACGTGTGAGACAGGAGCGCCTCGTACGTGTGAGACAGGAGCGCCTCGTACGTGTGAGACAGGAGCGCCTCGTACGTGTGAGACAGGAGCGCCTCGTACGTGTGAGAGACAGGAGCGCCTCGTACGTGTGAGAGACAGGAGCGCCTCGTACGTGTGAGACAGGAGCGCCTCGTACGTGTGAGACAGGAGCGCCTCGTACGTGTGAGACAGGAGCGCCTCGTACGTGTGAGACAGGAGCGCCTCGTACGTGTGAGACAGGAGCGCCTCGTACGTGTGAGACAGGAGCGCCTCGTACGTGTGAGACAGGAGCGCCTCGTACGTGTGAGACAGGAGCGCCTCGTACGTGTGAGACAGGAGCGCCTCGTACGTGTGAGACAGGAGCGCCTCGTACGTGTGAGACAGGAGCGCCTCGTACGTGTGAGAGACAGGAGCGCCTCGTACGTGTGAGACAGGAGCGCCTCGTACGTGTGAGACAGGAGCGCCTCGTACGTGTGAGAGACAGGAGCGCCTCGTACGTGTCGAGCTGCAGAACCGTGTATCCACATGTGAACATTGAAGTGAAGCCGGTGAGATCGTTGGCTTTATTTGAACTGTTTTAAGCTGTGGCCGCCGCGTGTGATGTTGTGATGGTTAACGTGCTGCGGGCGTGGCCGCGTGTTAAAGGGGCGGGGTCAGCGTGGTTTCTTGTCTGAGTCTTTGGTCTGGGTGTAAATGTGAATGAAATAACTTAAGTGCTATGTTGTGGTGTGATGTATTTGGCATTAAGTAAATACAAAATAAAGTCAAAGTAATATTGCTTAATTGCTGCATTCATTAATTGGAGTTTATATTTTGTATTTGTATTCTACAGTTGTTAAATATGGTCTGATGTTTAATGCTGCTAATATGATGTATTATTTTGATTTGTTGTGTAAAATATTTTCATATTCTACTTTTGATACTGCTAGGTTGATGCTTTATAGTGATTTAAGTTGACTTTTATGCTTGTTTTTGTAACTCTTATTTTACACTGACTTAATTACTTACACTGGTGTATTGTCTGTTTGAAGGTTTTTACCTGACTTTTGATGCTAATGGATCTGAACATTAAAGAGTAGAAATGTATCTAAAGGCAAAAACATTGTATCAGATGAAACAGCTGCTTTGACCCTTGACCCAGACTGACTGTCAACAATACTCAACATGCTCTTGTTGTTGAGTTGAGTCTTGAGTTGTTTCTCAAGTAAAACACATGAATGTGTGTTAACTGTTAAGCTATAGTTTAGCAGCTAACTAGTAGCTTGTGATTTGTAAGTTGTAACTTCTGTTAAAAACTGTGCATAAAGCAGACAAGTTGAGTTTATTTCAGTCTGCAGTTAAGTCCTTGTTCATGTGTCTTCAACTTAATTGAGCCAAGTAGCTTGTGTTATGCTGTTATAACATTATGCAAATATGGCATGAGTTCAGCCGGACTCATTAGGTCCGGACCTGAACCTAAACCTCTGGATTCGAATCCGGACTTGAACCTGAACGTGGGTTTAGATATGCATCCCTAGTACTTATTATTATCGATTCCTATATCTTGCAGACTATATATTTGTGTAGTGCTTTAATGCTCTATATTTTGTCATAGTTACATTTTTTGTGATAATACTGCCACAGAACATTTTGAGAAATGGATAAATGATAATATTGAAAGGACTCTATGCCACTGACAATAACCCTAAAGTAAGATCCTCTCAGTAAACTCATTTCTAAATGTGCAATATTGTTTAAATAATGAACTGCAATAAATAAAAAAGCAGAATGAGACGCTTTAATACTTCATAGTGTAATAGAAGTTACATAAAGTGTTTGATTATCTGCGATGGAAGTCTTATTGTACAACTAGAACTTTACAAAATATCCCCAAAAATGTCCCCAAAAAATACACATGAAACAGCAAGAGTCCCATAAAATCTTCAGCTATTGTTTATTGGTGCTCAGATGTCAGAGACCTGTGCAGTGTAAATGGTGTTAATACGCTCGCCTCTGCACACAGCCGCCTGCTACAAGACTGTGGCACATATATTCTTATATGTGTATTCTATATATATATATATATATATATATATATATATATATGTAGGTTTTGTAGTGCCAGTGAAACCAGATCACTCAAGCTCCGTTTGTCCTGGGAGATTCACCTCAAAGATGTTGAGACATTGGTGATCCGAATATTGTTTGATGTATTTCATTCCATGAACTAGATATTCTGTATTCGTAATGAAGAATTAGTTATTGAACAATAAGTCGATACAGTGATTATTGTGACTTTCCTTTTACCACAATAGAATATATGAACTTATAATTACCTAAACTGTAGATTGGCTTCATAGATTACAAAACCGGGTAATTATCAGGAGCCAATGACTAAACGTAAAACAAATGCTAATGTTTATTTGATCTGATCTTTAACAATTACACTAATTTATCTTCCACACACTTGGACTAACGCACAACTTAACCTTTAAAGGTTAATTTAAGCTTCCCCCCGTTCCATTCACCAGGACAGAAGCCGTGGTTTAAATGCTTAATGCCTGTAATAGCTGAGGGTGGTGGGCGTCTGGTCAGTCCAATGATAACTCCATCTGACCACATGTCCACTCCTCACCCACCGCCCCGGGGCAGCTCCGACAGTGAGCCCCACCCACACGCGTGCTCAGTGAGTCGTTATTGGTTGGACTCTGCTAAGACCTGTAAACTGACCCGTGTTGCCAAAGCAGTGCGGCACCTGGTGAATACAAATACAAAACATCTCAGATGCTCTGGTTCGGTAAAAACAGGGCTGACGAGCAGCGACTTCCCCAGTCAAACAACAGCTTTTGCAGTTGTCTCCGAGTCAAATGAAAACCATGTGGAAGCGGAGGATGTTTGTTTTTGACAAGCATCAGATGGATACAGCGCGGCACTGCAGCCGCGTGGGCTGTTAATACAAGTGAACTCATGTTAATCCAGTCTATTTGAGCAACATGTTCTCAAATATATATATATATACTGGCTTTGCACATTCAGGACACCGCGATGTGGGGCTTTTTAAATCCACTTAATAAATATATTATCTGGTGTTGACTATGTTCTCTTCTCTTCGTTACGTGTCCTGAGAAAGAAACTGTCAAGAAGGAGCTGATTTTATTTATTGAATAGTGACAAATAACCTTGTCTTAATCGTTTTCCCTCGTTATTATTGGTTTACTTGAAGGTGTATTTTGAGTGCTTGTTTGTTTCATTCATCTTGTATTGTCTGGCTGTCAAGGCTTTAGTGTTGAGGGAGTTTCTCTTTTCACACACACACACACACACACACACACGCACACGCACACACACACGCACACGCACACACACGCACACGCACACACACGCACACACGCACGCACACACGCACACACACACACACACGCACACACGCACACGCACACACACACACACACGCACACGCACACACACGCACACACACGCACACACGCACACACACACGCACACACACACACACACACACACACGCACGCACACACACACACGCACGCACGCACACACACACACACACACACACACGCACACACACACACACGCACACTTACACACACACAAAACACACACACAAAACACACACACACGCACACTTACACACACACACACAAAACACACACACACACACACACACAGGGGCAGCTGTTTCTGCTGATACTATGTTTGTCAAGTGTGTTACTGGTTTGACTGGGCTGTTCCCACACCTGAAGTTTAATGCTTTAGATACATTTCCACTCTTTAATTTTGCAGATCCATTGGCATCAAAGTCAGGTAAAAACCTTCAAAAACTAGCATAAAAGTTAACTCGAACCACTATAAATCAATCAACTTAGCAGTATCAAAAATAGAATATGAAAATATTTTACACTACACACAATACATCATATTAACAGCATTAAACACAAGACCATATTTAACAACTGTAGAATACAAATACTATTACAAAATATAAGCTCCAATTAATAAATCCAGCAATTAAACAATATTACTTTGACTTAGTATTTACTTAGATGTATAAATATGTATATTGCACATTAACCCACCTAAATAAATGCTACATCACACCACAACATAACAGTTATTTTATTCATATTGTAGCGACCCTTGTCTCTAGTGCGCGTGCGCGGTCTCTGGGGCGGAGCTAAGAGCGGCTCAGGAGACGAGGTAGTTTCTGATGTTTCTGTTCCATCACCATGGTTACGGCCAACAGTAACTAACTCTGTTCAAGAAATAAAGTGACAACTTGTGAGCACTAAACCAGCATTACTGACCTGAGCGAGAAATTACAATATTTACACTCAAACCAACAACCCGCTCCTTTAACAAGCGTTAAACTAACTCACGGAGCGGCACAAGCGGTGACGCACGCGGCGGCTTAAAACGATTCAATTAAGCCAGCGATCTTCCCGAAGGTTCGGTCTCTCGCGTCTTTAAACTCATTGCGCCGGCTTCAACTTCTGCCGCGGGGAAGACGCGTGCGTCGCTGATGCTCCGGGCGCGCCATTGACAGCGATGTCAGTGTTTACGTCTTTTCCAGCACGAATTTCGCGATCTATGGAAGGTTTAAAGATGGTTTAGATTCTAGAACGTAAAGGATATAGAATGTGAGTGATAGATCTTTAATGAGTCCAGAACCGAATCACCGGGGTTTCGTTTTTTTTGGACCTGAACCGAAACGTTTTTACAAGTCCGGATCCGGTCCGTCGAAGCGGTACGCATCCCTAGGTCCGAACCTAATGAGTCCGGACCTGAACCATGCCATATTTGCATAATGTTATAACAGCATAACTACTTGGCTAATTTAAAGGTGGTATGGACGATTTTTTTCAGCAAATTTGTTATCATATTTCCTCGTGGCATGGATAAATCATTAGTCCTGCCACGTATCAATCATAAAACGCACCTACCGCTCACCTGCAGCTGCGTCAGGCTCGTCCCCACGTTTCCGCGTGCCTAAGCGCATGGATCTATCATAATATAGTTCCCTCAGTGAACGGGGCAAAATGAAGACGGAGAAAGACAGTTCGAGCTGACGCAGAAGTGGACAGAAATCTACGGGAGACGAGAGATGCGATGCGCTCTGTTGCGCTAATAAACAAACGCACGTGTGTGTTGTATCGGTCCACACGGGGGAGTGCGCATGCGCATCTCCCTAGTACTAAGATACTAATGCATTCGTGTCTGTTTGAGAGAACACATTTTGAGGGGCTGTTTCTTGTAAGTTGTAGTAGCCTGCGTTCTCAAATCGCCGAAAAATCGTCCATACCGCCTTTAAGTTGAAGACGCTTGAACAAGGACTTCTCTCAAACACAAGGCTTAACTGCAGATTGAAATAAACTCAACTTTATTCATTGTTTTTTAACAGAAGTTACAACTTACAAATCACAAGCTACTAGCTAGCTGCTAAACTATAGCTTAAAGGTCCAATATCATGCAAAATCGAGCTTTTAACCTTCTTACAGTGCTATTTCTGCCCCTCATATATGTGCCCAAAGTGGTTTTTTGATTGATTCCCGCAGTTTTTAGCTAGAGAACAGTCTATATCCTTTCCCCGGATCTGCAAATGGACGGAGGGAGCTACAAGGGCGCGTCATAATCACGGACCTGCGCCACCATTCCGGGTCCAGGAGCAGCGACGCATGGCAGTGTTTACGTCTTTTCCACCGCAAATTTCGCGATCTATGAAAGGTTTAAGATGGTTTACATGGTTTACATTCTAAAAAATCTAGCACTCACATACTATATTATAGTATGTGAGTGCTAGATTTTTTATGAGTACAGAACCGAATCACCGGGGTTTCGTCCAGATCCGGTCGGTCGTATCGGTACGCATCCCTAGTACTAAGATACTAATGCATTCGTGTCTGTTTGAGAGAACACATTTTGAGGGGCTGTTTCTTGTAAGTTGTAGTTTCTGATCCAAGGAATTTACTTCATTTTTTATAGCAAGAAAAGTTCTCTTTTTCATCGCTTCTCTTCACAACACAGAATAAACATCACACACAGGATACTAAAACACAAATAACACATTCAGTTAAATTAGCAAATACATAAAAAACACATTTATACATAAATATGTGATACAATGATATAAAACAAGTGCATCAGCGGGTCGTCCTTGACCAGTTCTTTAAAATCATTAAAAGGCATAAAATGATTTAATTTAAAAGGCCTCCCACAGAGAGACTTTTTCCCCGTCTCGATACGACGAAATTGTACGATAAAAATGTCCTCGACCTCAAACGGTGACAACTTGATCTGAGATGCAAAAAACCTTTATAAGAGCCTTATAAATAAAGAAAAGGCAGTGCTGTTCTCGTTTCCTTTCTACTGTAGAATATAAGTGACAGGGGAGAGTTCTGTTTCCTTCTGCTGTAGTTTACCAGCCATCCAGATGCCCAAGTATTTGTAATGGAGTACTAGATGCCCAAGTATTTGTAATGGACTACTAGATGCCCAAGTATTTGTAATGGAGTACTAGATTCCCAAGTATTTGTAATGGGGTACTAGATGCCCAAGTATTTGTAATGGAGTACTAGATTCCCAAGTATTTGTAATGGACTACTAGATGCCCAAGTATTTGTAATGGAGTACTAGATGCCCAAGTATTTGTAATGGAGTACTAGATTCCCAAGTATTTGTAATGGGGTACTAGATGCCCAAGTATTTGTAATGGAGTACTAGATGCCCAAGTATTTGTAATGGACTACTAGATGCCCAAGTATTTGTAATGGAGTACTAGATTCCCAAGTATTTGTAATGGGGTACTAGATGCCCAAGTATTTGTAATGGAGTACTAGATTCCCAAGTATTTGTAATGGACTACTAGATGCCCAAGTATTTGTAATGGACTACTAGATGCCCAAGTATTTGTAATGGAGTACTAGATTCCCAAGTATTTGTAATGGGGTACTAGATTCCCAAGTATTTGTTATAGAGTACTAGATGGCCAAGTATTTGTAATGGGGTACTAGATGCCCAAGTATTTGTAATCGGGTACTAGATGCCCAAGTATTTGTAATCGGGTACTAGATTCCCAAGTATTTGTAATGGAGTACTAGATGCCCACGTATTTGTAATGGACTACTAGATGCCCAAGTATTTGTAATGGAGTACTAGATTCCCAAGTATTTGTAATGGGGTACTAGATGCCCAAGTATTTGTAATGGAGTACTAGATTCCCAAGTATTTGTAATGGGGTACTAGATTCCCAAGTATTTGTTATGGAGTACTAGATGCCCAAGTATTTGTAATGGGGTACTAGATGCCCAAGTATTTGTAATCGGGTACTAGATGCCCAAGTATTTGTAATCGGGTACTAGATTCCCAAGTATTTATAATGGAGTAGTAGATGCCCACGTATTTGTAATGGAGTACCAGATGCCCAAGTATTTGTAATGGGGTACTAGAAGCCCAAGTATTTGTAATGGAGTACTAGATGCCCACGTATTTGTAATGGAGTACCAGATGCCCAAGTATTTGTAATGGAGTACCAGATGCCCAAGTATTTGTAATGGGGTACTAGATTCCCAAGTATTTTTAATGGACTACTAGATGCCCAAGTATTTGTAATCGGGTACTAGATGCCCAAGTATTTGTAATGGAGTACTAGATTCCCAAGTATTTGTAATGGACTACTAGATGCCCAAGTATTTGTAATCGGGTACTAGATTCCCAAGTATTTGTAATGGAGTACTAGATGCCCACGTATTTGTAATGGAGTACTAGATGCCAAAGTATTTGTAATGGACTACTAGATGCCAAAGTATTTGTAATAGAGTACTAGATGCATACGGATTTGTAATGGAGTACTAGCTGCCCAAGTATTTTTAATGGAGTACCAGATGCCCAAGTATTTGTAATGGAGTACTAGATGCCCAAGTATTTGTAATGGAGTACTAGATGCCCAAGTATTTGTAATGGAGTACCAGATGCCCAAGTATTTGTAATGGAGTACTAGATGCCCAAGTATTTGTAATGGAGTACTAGATGCCCAAGTATTTGTAATGGAGTACTAGATGCCCAAGTATTTGTAATGGAGTACCAGATGCCCAAGTATTTGTAATGGAGTACTAGATGCCCAAGTATTTGTAATGGAGTACTAGATGCCCAAGTATTTGTAATGGAGTACTAGCTGCCCAAGTATTTGTAATGGAGTACCAGATGCCCAAGTATTTGTAATGGAGTACCAGATGCCCAAGTATTTGTAATGGAGTACTAGATTCCCAAGTATTTGTAATGGGGTACTAGATGCCCAAATATTTGTAATGGAGTACTAGATTCCCAAGTATTTGTAATGGGGTACTAGATGCCCAAGTATTTGTAATGGAGTACCAGATTCCCAAGTATTTGTAATGGGGTACTAGATGCCCAAGTATTTGTAATGGAGTACTAGAAGCCCAAGTATTTGTAATGGAGTACTAGATTCACAAGTATTTGTAATGGGGTACTAGATGCCCAAGTATTTGTAATGGAGTACTAGATTCCCAAGTATTTGTAATGGGGTACTAGATGCCCAAGTATTTGTAATGGAGTACTAGATGCCCAAGTATTTGTAATGGAGTACTAGATGCCCAAGTATTTGTAATGGAGTACCAGATTCCCAAGTATTTGTAATGGAGTACTAGATGCCCAAGTATTTGTAATGGAGTACTAGATTCCCAAGTATTTGTAATGGGGTACTAGATGCCCAAGTATTTGTAATGGGGTGCTAGATGTCCAAGTATTTGTAATGGAGTACTAGATTCCCAAGTATTTGTAATGGACTACTAGATGCCCAAGTATTTGTAATGGGGTACTAGATGCCCAAGTATTTGTAATGGGGTACCAGATGCTAAAGTATTTGTAATGGGGTACTAGATGCCCAAGTATTTGTAACGGAGTACTAGATTCCCAAGTATTTGTAATGGGGTACTAGATTCCCAAGTATTTGTTATGGAGTACTAGATGCCCAAGTATTTGTTTTGGAGTACTAGATGCCCAAGTATTTGTAATGGGGTACTATATGCCCAAGTATTTGTAATCGGGTACTAGATTCCCAAGTATTTGTAATGGAGTACTAGATGCCCAAGTATTTGTAATGGAGTACTAGATGCCCAAGTATTTGTAATGGAGTACTAGATGCCCAAGTATTTGTAATGGAGTACTAGATGCCCAAGTATTTGTAATGGAGTACTTGTTCAATCTTATTACCATAAAGCGTTAGAATAGACGTATTTTCGGTCACTACAGTGTCTTTTGGAGAACAGCAGACATTTTGTTTTTATTGTTGGATGGAGTGAACATTCTGAGTCACTTGTGCAGCAGAATGTGCCTCAGAATACAGAATTGCATCATCTGCGTACAAGTAGATAATACTGTGTTTCAGATTATGCCCAATTAAAGCTAATCAGTTCAGTTTTAATACTGTGCAGTTTTACACTTCCGTCCAATCAGACGTGCCACTCGTGCTCACTCGCCGCTGACCTTCCTGGCCCCTCTCGTTTCCGCCTCCTCCACACTTGCATAGTAATTGGTTAATGACGCTTCTGCCTTTATATCGAACTTACCCCGTTTCCTTGGAGTTAAACACCGACTAACCGATTGAATCTGCCTCGCCACTTATGCATTTTTATTCTTTTTTTGCGATCCGGTCGTGTTTGTGGTCGTGAAAAACAAACAAAGCGCAAATTAAAACTTTCCCTCCGTCCCGCAGATTAAAACAATATATTGGTTTTCAAAATGAGGACAGCTGGCAAATGAAAACGGTGACATTTATTGCAGTTGTGGGCGCTTTTTGCCTAATGATAATTGAACAACTTTGCAGATGACATTGTGATTTCAGCGCGGTTTGGTTTGTTTTGTGGCTTGTTTCCCTCTGATGTGGCTGGAACGAGGACGGCGTAGTCACTACCTTGGTGGGACATCTCCGCTTTCATATTTTCTGTCTGGTCTGGTTTACGAGGCAGATGGAGGCCAAACAGTGAAGGGACAGAACAGCGGCGGTGGACAGAGACACGCTGTGCTGAAGACGCCGCTGTGGGAACTGTCTCTTTGATTGGGGCTCGAGTAACACAGACACACTGTTGAATCAGAAGACTGTGGGGCTAATAAAGAGCTTAAAACTTACTTCACTAAGTCACTTTTCTGAAACGTTTCTGTCAGACCAATTTTTGTTGGCCCTCCAGCTTCCTGCTATGTCGGCCTAAACAACAAAAAGCAACATTTTTTATTGGGAAATTGGGAAAGTTCAGGCATATTGATGTTATACCAACCTAATATTAATGTTCCAGGTCTAATTAAAGGTGTGGAGGTTCATCATAATGACGTGAAATGCTAAATTTTGAATGATTCACTTTGTCATTCAACAAATTCGACTTTGTCAAGTTGTTTATGGCCCTCTGCCCCGTTTAAGTTTCAAAATGCGGCCCTTGGTGAAAAAAAGTTTGGACACCACTGATCTAAAGGAAATAATCACTATTTTTTTGTCAGGGATGTAACAATTATCGCCTTAAGTTTCACATTAATATTGTAAGCTGAAACAATTAATGTTACGATTATTGTGATATGATTGTTCATCACGATTGTTCACGATTACTGAGACACACACTGAGAACAACAAACAACAAACAACAAACAATAGTGAAATCTTTACTTTTTGTAAATTCCTTAATCTTTACTTTTAATCTTTACTCACAACAGAACACACAACAGAACACACAACAGAACACACAACATAACACACACAACAGAACACACAACAGAACACACAACATAACACACGACACACAGCAGAACACACAACAGAACACACACAACATAACACACGACACACAGCAGAACACACAACAGAACACACAACATAACACACACAACAGAACACACAACAGAACACACAACATAACACACGACACACAGCAGAACACACAACAGAACACACAACATAACACACACAACAGAACACACAACATAACACACAACAGAACACACAACAGAACACACAACATAACACACGACACACAACAGAACACACAACATAACACACGACACACAGCAGAACACACAACAGAACACACAACATAACACACACAACAGAACACACAACATAACACAGAACACACACAACAGAACACACAACATAACACACAACAGAACACACAACATAACACACGACACACAGCATAACACACAACATAACAAACAACATAACACACGGCACACAGCAGAACACACAACAGAACACACAACATAACACACACAACAGAACACACAACAGAACACACAACATAACACAACAGAACACACACAACAGAACGCACACAACAGAACACAACAGAACACACAACATAACACACAACAGAACACACAACAGAACACAAACAACAGAACACACAACAGAACACACACAACAGAACACACAACAGAACACACAACAGAACACACAACATAACACACACCAGAACACACAACAGAACACACACAACAGAACACACAACAGAACACACACAACAGAACACACAACAGAACACACACAACAGAACACACAACAGAACACACAACAGAACACACAACATAACACACACCAGAACACACAACAGAACACACGCAACAGAACACACAACAGAACACACAACAGAACACACAACATAACACACAACAGAACACACAACAGAACACACAACAGAACACACACAACAGAACACACAACAGAACACACACAACAGAACACACAACAGAACACACACCAGAACACACAACAGAACACACAACATAACACACACCAGAACACACAACAGAACACACACAACCGAACACACAACAGAACACACACAACAGAACACACAACAGAACACTCACACAACAGAACACACAAAAGAACACACACAACAGAACACACAACAGAACACTCACACAACAGAACACACAACAGAACACACAACAGAACACACACAACAGAACACACACACAACAGAACACTCACACAACAGAACACACAACAGAACACACAACAGAACACTCACACAACAGAACACACATAACAGAACACACAACAGAACACACACACAACAGAACACACAACAGAACACACAACAGAACACACAACAGAACACACAACAGAACACACACAACAGAACACACACACAACAGAACACTCACACAACAGAACACACAACAGAACACACAACAGAACACACAACAGAACACACACAACAGAACACACAACAGAACACACACAACAGAACAACCAACAGAACACACACCAGAACACACAACAGAACACACAACATAACACACGACAGAACACACACAACAGAACACACAACAGAACACACAACAGAACACACAACAGAACACACACAACAGAACACACAACAGAACACACACAACAGAACACACACAACAGAACACACAACAGAACACACACAACAGAACACACAACATAACACACAACAGAACACACAACAGAACACACAACATAACACACAACAGAACACACAACAGAACACACACAACAGAACACACAACAGAACACACAACAGAACACACACAACAGAACACACAGCAGAACACACAACAGAACACACACAACAGAACACACAACAGGACACACAACAGAACACACACAACAGAGCACACAACAGAACACACAACATAACACACAACAGAACACACAACAGAACACACACAACAGAACACACAACAGAACACACACAACAGAACACACAACAGAACACACAACAGAACACACAACAGAACACACAACAGAACACACAACAGAACACACACAACAGAACACACAGCAGAACACACAACAGAACACACACAACAGAACACACATCAGAACACACAACAGAACACACACAACAGAACACACACAACAGAACACACAACATAACACACACAACAGAACACACACAACAGAACACACAACAGAACACACAACAGAACACACAACAGAACACACACAACAGAACACACAACAGAACACACACAACAGAACACACAACAGAACACACAACAGAACACACACAACAGAACACACAACAGAACACACACAACAGAACACACAACAGAACACACACAACAGAACACACACCAGAACACACAACAGAACACACAACAGAACACACACAACAGAACACACAACAGAACACACACAACAGAACACACAACAGAACACACACAACAGAACACACAACAGAACACACAACAGAACACACAACAGAACACACAACAGAACACACACAACAGAACACACAACAGAACACACAACACAACACACACAACAGAACACACAACAGAACACACAACAGAACACACACAACAGAACACACAACAGAACACACACAACAGAACACACAACAGAACACACACAACAGAACACACACCAGAACACACAACAGAACACACACCAGAACACACAACAGAACACACAACAGAACACACAACAGAACACACAACAGAACACACACAACAGAACACACAACAGAACACACACAACAGAACACACAACAGAACACACACCAGAACACACAACAGAACACACAACATAACACACACCAGAACACACAACAGAACACACACAACCGAACACACAACAGAACACACACAACAGAACACACAACAGAACACTCACACAACAGAACACACAACAGAACACACACAACAGAACACACAACAGAACACTCACACAACAGAACACACAACAGAACACTCACACAACAGAACACACAACAGAACACACAACAGAACACACAACAGAACACACACAACAGAACACACACACAACAGAACACTCACACAACAGAACACACAACAGAACACTCACACAACAGAACACACAACAGAATACACACAACAGAACACACAACAGAACACACACACAACAGAACACTCACACAACAGAACACACAACAGAACACACAACAGAACACACAACAGAACACACACAACAGAACACACACACAACAGAACACACAACAGAACACACAACAGAACACACAACAGAACACACAACAGAACACACAACAGAACACACAACAGAACACACACAACAGAACACACAACAGAACACACAACAGAACACACAACATAACACACACCAGAACACACAACAGAACACACGCAACAGAACACACAACAGAACACACACAACAGAACACACAACAGAACACACACAACAGAACACACAACAGAACACACAACAGAACACACAACATAACACACACCAGAACACACAACAGAACACACGCAACAGAACACACAACAGAACACACAACAGAACACACAACATAACACACAACAGAACACACAACAGAACACACAACAGAACACACACAACAGAACACACAACAGAACACACACAACAGAACACACAACAGAACACACACCAGAACACACAACAGAACACACAACATAACACACACCAGAACACACAACAGAACACACACAACCGAACACACAACAGAACACACACAACAGAACACACAACAGAACACTCACACAACAGAACACACAACAGAACACACACAACAGAACACACAACAGAACACTCACACAACAGAACACACAACAGAACACACAACAGAACACACACAACAGAACACACACACAACAGAACACTCACACAACAGAACACACAACAGAACACACAACAGAACACTCACACAACAGAACACACATAACAGAACACACAACAGAACACACACACAACAGAACACACAACAGAACACACACAACAGAACACACACACAACAGAACACTCACACAACAGAACACACAACAGAACACACAACAGAACACACAACAGAACACACACAACAGAACACACAACAGAACACACACAACAGAACAACCAACAGAACACACACCAGAACACACAACAGAACACACAACATAACACACGACAGAACACACACAACAGAACACACAACAGAACACACAACAGAACACACAACAGAACACACACAACAGAACACACAACAGAACACACACAACAGAACACACACAACAGAACACACAACAGAACACACACAACAGAACACACAACATAACACACAACAGAACACACAACAGAACACACAACATAACACACAACAGAACACACAACAGAACACACACAACAGAACACACAACAGAACACACAACAGAACACACACAACAGAACACACAGCAGAACACACAACAGAACACACACAACAGAACACACAACAGGACACACAACAGAACACACACAACAGAACACACAACAGAGCACACAACAGAACACACAACATAACACACAACAGAACACACAACAGAACACACACAACAGAACACACAACAGAACACACACAACAGAACACACAACAGAACACACAACAGAACACACAACAGAACACACAACAGAACACACAACAGAACACACACAACAGAACACACAGCAGAACACACAACAGAACACACACAACAGAACACACATCAGAACACACAACAGAACACACACAACAGAACACACACAACAGAACACACAACATAACACACACAACAGAACACACACAACAGAACACACAACAGAACACACAACAGAACACACAACAGAACACACACAACAGAACACACAACAGAACACACAACAGAACACACAACAGAACACACAACAGAACACACAACAGAACACACACAACAGAACACACAACAGAACACACACAACAGAACACACAACAGAACACACACAACAGAACACACACCAGAACACACAACAGAACACACAACAGAACACACACAACAGAACACACAACAGAACACACACAACAGAACACACAACAGAACACACACAACAGAACACACAACAGAACACACAACAGAACACACAACAGAACACACAACAGAACACACACAACAGAACACACAACAGAACACACAACACAACACACACAACAGAACACACAACAGAACACACAACAGAACACACACAACAGAACACACAACAGAACACACACAACAGAACACACAACAGAACACACACAACAGAACACACACCAGAACACACAACAGAACACACACCAGAACACACAACAGAACACACAACAGAACACACAACAGAACACACAACAGAACACACACAACAGAACACACAACAGAACACACACAACAGAACACACAACAGAACACACACCAGAACACACAACAGAACACACAACATAACACACACCAGAACACACAACAGAACACACACAACCGAACACACAACAGAACACACACAACAGAACACACAACAGAACACTCACACAACAGAACACACAACAGAACACACACAACAGAACACACAACAGAACACTCACACAACAGAACACACAACAGAACACTCACACAACAGAACACACAACAGAATACACACAACAGAACACACAACAGAACACACACACAACAGAACACTCACACAACAGAACACACAACAGAACACACAACATAACACACAACAGAACACACACAACAGAACACACACACAACAGAACACTCACACAACAGAACACACAACAGAACACACAACAGAACACACAACAGAACACACAACAGAACACACACAACAGAACACACAACAGAACACACACAACAGAACACACACCAGAACACACAACAGAACACACAACAGAACACACACCAGAACACACAACAGAACACACAACAGAACACACAACAGAACACACAACATAACACACGACAGAACACACACAACAGAACACACAACAGAACACACAACAGAACACACAACAGAACACACACAACAGAACACACAACAGAACACACACAACAGAACACACACAACAGAACACACAACAGAACACACACAACAGAACACACAACATAACACACAACAGAACACACAACAGAACACACAACATAACACACAACAGAACACACAACAGAACACACAACAGAACACACAACAGAACACACAACAGAACACACAGCAGAACACACAACAGAACACACACAACAGAACACACAACAGAACACACAACAGAACACACACAACAGAACACACAACAGAACACACAACAGAACACACAACATAACACACAACAGAACACACAACAGAACACACACAACAGAACACACAACAGAACACACAACAGAACACACAACAGAACACACACAACAGAACACACAGCAGAACACACAACAGAACACACACAGCAGAACACACATCAGAACACACAACAGAACACACACAACAGAACACACACAACAGAACACACAACATAACACACACAACAGAACACACACAACAGAACACACAACAGAACACACAACAGAACACACAACAGAACACACACAACAGAACACACAACAGAACACACAACAGAACACACACAACAGAACACACAACAGAACACACAACAGAACACACAACAGAACACACACAACAGAACACACAACAGAACACACACAACAGAACACACAACAGAACACACACAACAGAACACACACCAGAACACACAACAGAACACACAACAGAACACACACCAGAACACACAACAGAACACACAACAGAACACACAACAGAACACACACAACAGAACACACAACAGAACACACACAACAGAACACACAACAGAACACACACAACAGAACACACAACAGAACACACAACAGAACACAAAACAGAACACACACAACAGAACACACAACAGAACACACAACAGAACACACACAACAGAACACACAACAGAACACACAACAGAACACACAACAGAACACACACAACAGAACACACAACAGAACACACACAACAGAACACACAACAGAACACACACAACAGAACACACACCAGAACACACAACAGAACACACAACAGAACACACAACAGAACACACACAACAGAACACACAACAGAACACACACAACAGAACACACAACAGAACACACACAACAGAACACACAGCAGAACACACAACAGAACACACAACAGAACACACACAACAGAACACACAACAGAACACACAACAGAACACACAACAGAACACACAACAGAACACACACAACAGAACACACAACAGAACACACACAACAGAACACACAACAGAACACACACAACAGAACACACAGCAGAACACACAACAGAACACACAACAGAACACACACAACAGAACACACAACAGAACACACAACAGAACACACAACAGAACACACAACAGAACACACACAACAGAACACACAACAGAACACACACAACAGAACACACAACAGAACACACACAACAGAACACACAGCAGAACACACAACAGAACACACAACAGAACACACACAACAGAACACACAACAGAACACACACAACAGAACACACAACAGAACACACAGCAGAACATACAACAGAACACACAACAGAACACACGACAGAACACACACACGTCTAAAGCTGTTGTAGCTTCCTGTGTGTGTCTCGATGATGGTGCGATAAGTTTATAGATATGATAGTTTTGTTTATATTTCGTTTGCAAAAGTCAGATTCTTCAAACATTCTGAACTGCCACTGAAGTGAATAGTTCTGCAAAATGTGCTACACTTTTGTCAGATTTATGAACAGTTTCAGGGAATGTGCCAAATCCATAAAAAAAAAAAAAGGAAAAATAACATATCCAAAATTCGGTTTGCCTCTTATCACAATAAATACTATGAAATACAATCGTACCGTGGAATGTGCATAATCGATGCCTATTTTCGGTGCATTTCACAGTGTAAGGATGAACTTTAGCACATTAGCTTTTACCACTTCAACGGCAGAACGTATCTACTTCCTTTTTACCTCGATGTTCTGAGAGAATTTACCCCTCAACTATAGACAGCTCTTGCGTTTGTGTTGTTTTTGCATATTCTTTTGTCGCACATTGTCATTGCAAAAACACGTTCACGGCTTTCGAACGCTCGTGCTTTCAATGTGCCCGTTTATTGTAGCTTTTCAGTCAAATGGACTTCCGCACGATTACTGCACATTCCTCTTTCACCGCTGACCGTTTCGCTCGCGTTGTGATGTGCCAAGGCTGAAGTTGGCGCGGGCGCATGATAATTAGCCGGACACAGTGTTTTGCTGTTGGCTCATTGTGTTTCCGTTATGTGCTGGAAAATCCATTTGCTTAAATACAATCTGGTCCGGGCGCGTGAACGGCTTTTTTTCTGTTCTAACGGGGCGAGTTTGCATTTTGCGTGGCGTTTTGTGTTCTGTTTGCAAACGTGTTCACGGTTAATGATTGGAAGTGATTTGATTTTCTCCACAAATCACTGCGCTTTATGTGTCCGCGACGGTTTAATCTGCATTTGTTTGCTTTTAAACCCATTAAATGCCGCTCTTAACAATAGATGGATGTGGCTGTTATTACCACTGATACGGCGTTTTGTTTCTTCTACTTCTACTTATAACTAGGAGCTTTTTTTCCCCACATAAAAACACAAATACAAAAAAGAGCCAGGGTTTCTCAGAAGAGTTGTATTCGGATCTGTAGATGTTGCAAGAGACGACAGACACTTCAAACTCCACGAAAATGCATATTCAATCATCACAGGGACGTTTAATCAAGTAAAAATGTACTTAGTTTTGCTTTAACAACAAAACTTTAGACAGTCCATCCCTTTCAGATTAGCCTTTAGCCTTTAGCCTTCAGCCTTTAGCCTTTAGCCTTTAGCCTTTAGCCTTTAGCCTTTCGCCTTTAGCCTTTAGCCTTTAGCCTTTAGCCTTTAGCCTTTAGCCTTTAGCCTTTAGCCTTTCGCCTTTAGCCTTTAGCCTTTAGCCTTTAGCCTTTAGCCTTTAGCCTTTAGCCTTCAGCCTTCAGCCTTTTTCTGTTCTAACGGGGCGAGTTTGCATTTTGCATGGCGTTTTGTGTTCTGTTTGCAAACGTGTTCACGGTTAATGATTGAAAGTGATTTGATTTTCTCCACAAATCACTGCGCTTTATGTGTCCGCGACGGTTTAATCTGCATTTGTTTGCTTTTAAACCCATTAAATGCCGCTCTTAACAATAGATGGATGTGGCTGTTATTACCACTGATACGGCGTTTTGTTTCTTCTACTTCTACTTATAACTAGGAGTGGGCGACAGAAATATATCGCTTAATGTTTTTTTGCGGTATCCTGATGACAATAGTCAGACATAATTACGTCAATCCAACAGAAATGTGCTAAAACCGGCTAAAACGTGTCATTAAACGTCTTCAGGTTTGTAAAATGTCTGTCAAAATGAATCACAAAGAAATATCATATTATTCGAAAGTTTTTTAGTTTTCATCAGCCCTTTTTGCAACTATAAACAATATTACTCTGACGATGTTCAAATCTAAGCTATAAACAGTTTTGTTTAGCTGCGCATATGACTGAAAGGATTTTTCTTGCACTCTTCTCTTTTGTTTGAGATTTTATTAGTTTAGACAATCAGTTGGATTGATAATTTTTTATTTAGTTAATTTTATTGTATTCTGTAATTTCTTTGTGATTTGAATGCATTTTTCCTGCTGTGTGAAGCACTTTGAATTGCCTTGTGTATGAAATGTGCTCTACAAATAAACTTGCCTTGCCTTGCCTACTCAATATTCACATTTGGCGTATCTTCAAAATCATGATCATATCTAAATTTCGGTATATTTCCTCTTCTAATAACATGAATATTGTTTCCTCTATACTTGTGATTCTGTCGTGATTGTGAGAGTAACATTAGATCACGTGCTACATTATTTTGAGCCTGGATATGGACAGACGTGAGCTGAGAGTGGTTTGGCGTGGGCCCCTCTGGAGGCAGTCATTTTAAAACAATTGGAGTTGTGCAGGCTCAGAGGGCGTGTGTTTTATGGCCCGCTTTAGATCCATGCCCTTTAGAAACGCGTGAAGAAAGGCCGCCGGAAGAAATATAGATTTCACAAACTCCTGCTCTCCCTGGAAAAATATTTTGAAAGGTTGAAGATATTATACTTTTCGCTGTACAATGTGAAGAGTACAAAATCAAAGTCATAATTTAGAGAACTATGAGAGCAGTTTCATGGAAGTAATGGAATTACGTTACTTCGTTGTTGTGCTGCCTGTGTGTGTATGTCGGCTGCAAACTTTGACACAGATTTTCTAATATTTGCAGGTGGTAATAATTATTTTGTTGGGACGAGACTAATAGCAGCAGTATTCTAGGTTTCAGTAGTAGTGGTATTAATTGTAGAACATGTAGACGCTGTAGCAGAACAGTAACAGTAACAGAAAACAAGCTTTAAGCAGAACTAAGTCACTTAGAGCTCCCCCTGCAGCTCTCTCGCGAAAATACATTGTCAGAAAACAGACGCAAAAGCTTTTTTTTCCCCACATAAAAACACAAATATAAGAAAGAAAGAGCCAGGGTTTCTCTGAAGAGTTGTATTCGGATCTGTAGATGTTGCAAGAGACGACAGACACTTCAAACTCCACGAAAATACATATTTAATCATCACAGGGACGTTTAATCAAGTAAAAATTTACTTAGTTTTGCTTTAACAACAAAACTTTAGACAGTCCATCCCTTTCAGATTAGCCTTTAGCCTTTAGCCTTCAGCCTTTAGCCTTCAGCCTTCAGCCTTCAGCCTTCAGCCTTCAGCCTTCAGCCTTCAGCCTTCAGCCTTCAGCCTTCAGCCTTCAGCCTTCAGCCTTCAGCCTTCAGCCTTTAGCCTTTAGCCTTTAGCCTTCAGCCTTTAGCCTTTAGCTGTTAGTGCCTCCGCAAGCTGGCCAATCATTTTGTACATTCTTAGTATACTTATTTATATAAACTTAGGTGTCTGCCGCTTTAATGCTCAAAAACATGCATTTTTACTTTGAGTGGGCTCGCCTCTCCACAGATCAGACTTGTCACTAGGCATAGGGGCATCATCTGCTTGTTGCCTTGGAGATTCCATTACAAGTTTAACATATCCGTGAACAGCAGGCCTGATAATTACAATATCAACTTCTTGTTCAAAAAATTAAAGCAATTTTTTGGCATAATATTTATCGTGGGCAACTTTTCTTCGCACTAACAAGAAACATTTTGTCATTTTTTTTTTTTGGCACATAAATTAGACTGTTTCCTTCTGCTCTTTATGTATCAGAGCCACACATTTGTATGAAACAAGCAGTTACACAGACTCAAACTCAGGAGACCTCTTCTTGTTTGGCCGGACGGCTGTCAGTGGACATTCTGTGAGCACAGGCACATCACAGGGCACCAAAAAAACTCCACCATCAAAGTTGTTCTGAGAGCATTACTCCCACTCCACTGATCCTTGAAATGTACTTTATTCTGAAACTATGATCCTTAATTGGTGAAAAAAAAACCTTTGTGTGGTGAGTTTTTTGCCTGAAGAGCCTTTGAAAGTGATTTTTGCTCGATTGAGGATGATTTCAAAGCCGCTTTTCTGTATGGTCAGCGCATCATGAGGTCTTTTATCCCCATATGAAATAACGCCGCAGTGAGACAGTGAGACGGACTCCGGCCCACGATCCCTATTGTCTGGCTCCGTCTCCCCTGTCTCCTCTGTCTCCTCCGTCTCCTCCGTCTCCCCCGTCTCCCCCGTCTCCTCCGTCTCCCCCGTCTCCCCCGTCTCCTCCGTCTCCCCCGTCTCCTGTGTGCTGCGGGAGGTCAGACACAAGGACCAGCACGCGCAAACAAACTGCAAAACAACACGAAACAAAGACGTGGGCCGAGGAAATACGGCTTTAATGCGGAAGAGGGGGAAAGTTGCTTTATTTGAACGTTTTTAAGGGGACAAAAACAAACAAGACAAGACATCGGACAGAGTTTGGGTCCTCAAGAAGATTTTGACATATTATATTATGAGTGAATTGTGCAGTTGAGTTGACAGTTTTACATTTATTGTAGATTTTTGCTTTCATTGTGAGACAGCTTTTGAACTGCGTCTTCTCTAAACATTTATATAGCAATGTCGTTGTGGCAGAAGATCTTGTCCCATTCATTTAATTACACATAATAGTGATATCAAAGGATTTTCTTTTCTTCTTTGATACACCGGTACCTGTAGAGTCATGGTCTGTTTTCTCAAAGTATCTGAAAAGTCATTAGCATTGTCAGTTATTGTATAAAATTTATACAAGTCTTAGTCTTTACCAGTGTTTTTAACAGTTTTGTGCAGCTGCAGCAATCCAAGTTATTACATTTAACACAATCTTTTATAGTGCAATCGCCATATTCGACAAATTGCCAAAACTATCAACATCAACCAATATAATGAATATTTGCATTTTTCATTAGCCTGACCAGTGTGGTAATACTTTTCCTGTTCTTTTCTTTGTTTGGAGTGTAGTTTGATGGGCGGAGGATTGAAAACATAGTGAAGCCTGGAGAAATATAGCCGGCTGATTCAGACAGACTGAATTATAATTGCTTATCTTTGTCTTGTCATTCAATGTTTTAATTAATTATCTGCTTTGGCTACCCCAAATAAATTGTCTGTGCCATAACCCAAGTCAACATTTTCCATCTGGCTCGGTCGGTAGGCAAATTCTTATTTTTTTTATTTTGAAGGCCAAAAAAAAGATCCAAATTTTGTCATTTTTTGAGTCGGAGTGACCACCAGGGGTCAGGCTTCAACAGTCAATGACGAAAAACGTCTCTATTAACCCGATCGGGAGACTAAATCTCACAATTTTAAGACATTTCAATCGACCTTTTGTACGCCGCTATCATTTATTTTGGTAGCTAAGGCGAGCGGGGGAACATGTTTGTTGTGATGACGCTGCTGGGCGTGTTTCAATCCCAGAATGCATTCGCGTAAGTCAAATTTCACACCCTGAGAGAGAAACACATGTCCTATGGAGACTTCAGTGGCACTGACAAGAAGCAAACCAACTTTTAAAAAGCAATGAAAAAACTCTTATTCGCGTTCTGTTTTCTTACAGACGCATGTGGAGGACTGAAAATGAAGACGCGCATGCGGTGCGCAATACGTTATCAGTCCCTTGGGATGAAAGACATGTTAACCAGTGTGATAAAAGTATTTGACACGGTGGTTCAGGAAAGACCGGTCGGTGAGTCGGCGAAATAATTGAAAAATAAAATATTTTGACGTTTTTTCAGTCGGCTAGTTTCATGGCGGGTCGGTCGGGTTACGGCAAACAGACATATTGTTTTGCCTAGCCTTATAAAAAATACAATTCTCATCTTATTGACGTTATTCAGGAAGCGACTGCCGCCATTATCCCTTCAGTTTTATGATCGTCTGCCAATAGTGGTGGGAAATATATGGAAATGAGATAATATCGTGAAGGTTGTTTTGAAGATATGCTAAATTTGAATGTTTATAGCAAACAAAAAGAACTGATTAAAACAAAATAAAACAAAATAATCTTGTATATTTGCTATTTCTACACTTTTATTTCTACACAATCATTTTTTGACAGACATGTCACATTTATTTGATAATTAAACCTCAACTATATAAGTACGTAATACATTTAAAGATATATTGTCAGACTACTATAAAAAATGATCAAGAGATTCATTTTTGTCAGTATCGCATAGCCCTTGACAGCAAACACGTTCTATACAGACTTCTAAGCCGTTTTCAACAAAGAAATAGATGCATTTGCCGAGACTCACTGGAAACTGACACAAACGGAAGTGCGGGTCAGAGGGAAAAGTGGACGGAATGCGGTTACTAAACGTGCACATTTTTATTTACAAAGGCTGTAAAGAACGCGCCGTGTTTTCTGGCGGATGCGTGGAATTCCATTTGCTGTTTTCCCCGTTGAAGATGGCTATGATCCCGCCTGAACTTTTCACCCCCGCCGTGTCTCACTGGCACAGCCACATACATGATGCAGGCTGAGTGCAGCGGGGGAAGAAGCCGAGATGAAAGTGCCCTGTGCTTCCGCTGCACAATGGTCAGGCAGATGCTCATCTACAAACACAAATCACAGTCAAATTACAACTCAAAGTGTGAATTTAGAGCCAAACAAATTAGAAAACAATAATGGTCTTGGTGGTGGGCTCACTCGGGCGTGGCGTGAAAATGGTCGGACAAAAAGTCTTCCCAAATGTATAATGAAAAGCAAAAGTGGAGGCTCTGTCCTGGCATTTGGGAAAAGTAATCGGCGTGTGACATTATGTGACGATAACAAATGTGGCGAGACAAAAAGGTCAGAGTTTGCATGGATTGGTTATTTTTAGAATCAGCTGCCGTAACTCTGGCATTTTTAGCCAGAAAAGTAAGTATTAGTGAACTTTAAAATGTGACCCCGGCTGAGTACGAATGCAACAACCATTAAATGTCTTAAGAGAAGATTTTGTATATTTCACTTATTGTCTTGTAAACTGAGTAGGATGTTTGCAATGTCACTGTTGCAGAATATTGTGGTTGATTAAGTATTATAATTTATATTTGCATCTAATTTACACATCTAATTTGGCAAATATATCACACTTTATGAAACTGCCCAAAAAGTGAGTTTATTGTGCATAAATTGTGCATTTTGGATTTAATTGTGGGATTTTTTTTTCAACTCATCGCTTCTCCCTGTAATTTTCCACATGTATTATCCCACAAAACAAAGTAAGAATTAGAAAAACACTAAAACAATATGCACTCAAAAAAGAAATGGTTGGCATTTTGTCACGGGGCAGAACTAGCATTCCACGTTCAAAAGCTTCAACCTTAACCCAAAAAACTGTTCCTAAACCTAATTCGAACCCTAAACCTACCTAAATGTGGAATAATATATTATAAAAAGTTAACATTTGTCTAACACAGAATCGCTCTGTCCATGTCATCAATGAGCAACAATTTACACACAACGGACACATTTGTCTGGCAGTTTTCAGTTATTATTATTGATCAAATCCTAGCTGTTTTTTGCCCTGTTGTTGAATTATTTCTATGTCAAGTCACATACAAATACATTTTAGGGAATTCTTGACACTTTACATATGATTTTACCAAAACAACAGTGTTTCATCAGGATTCCGTCCGTATATACCTTCCATCGTCATGCATTACGCTGCATCACGTTCACACAAAGTCCAGTATCGCCTCTTCGGCTCAGATTCCGTCCGTTGTTTTTGCTTTTTCACCATTGTCTTGTGCCCCTGCTGCGTCTGAAATAAAAAGTGGAAAACATGATGGTGCGGGTATGTATTTGAGCGTATATAGTAGCATAGTAAATAGTAACTTGAGCGTGCCCTCCTCTGGACCTCTCCTCTGCCTCTGTTTATAAGGCTGACCTGGAGCTGCTGGAGGTGAAGAGCTTATAAAGGCTACTGCTTTTACCAGCCGCAGCACTGCAGGCATCCATATCTTCAACAACAAACAGCTCTGTAACCATCTCTTTGCTGCTAAATGTGATTTCCTCCACAGTCCTCCACCTTTGTGCTTTACCCTTGTGCCAAACCTAAACTCTATATTTTGCTGTTAAAGGATTTCCACACGTGGTTAAGCTCATGCATAATAAAAGCAAGCGCCTGCCTTTTATTCTACTTTTACAATGCTGCCGTTTGACTGTATCTACATTAATTCACTGTTTGATGTAGGTGGTTAGGACACTAATCTCCACCTGTTATTGTAGCACATTAGTCCTGTCATGTGCAAGGAGTGTGGTATATGCTAGTTTACATCACATTCATAAGCAATTTTACGTAGCATTAGCTTGTACAGACATGCATTAACAGCCCCTATGATGATCCTGACTCTAAAACAAGATGCTATTTTTGATCGGATATAAAGACATTCGTGTAATACATGTACGCTGTGAACATTTTCTGGTGCCGGGTTTGGCACTTTCTTGGAGAGAGTTTCTTGCTTTGGTCGAAATGTTCCTCAGTATGACATTTCCCATGTACACGTAATCCTGCATGGATTCATGTACCGTTATTCTCAAAAGTTACTCCGTAGTTTGCAGGTGAATTTATTGAGTGGAAAAAAGGGTCCTCATTCATAAAGCTTGCATATTTATAAAACTGAGACCCTCCAGTAAGCTCTGCCCAAAGTCTGGAGACACAACGCTTGTGGAGAGAAGCAAAGAGAGTTTGAGGAAGTGTTTGGTTCAGGAAATCGCAAATACATCTTTTAGCTTAAACCAATTTTATTCAGGGAGATTATCACATTTATACAGAAGTTGGCCTAAACACAGAGAAAGGCTGTTTCTTCCACTCATGAAGCTGTGCACTCTTCAGACGGACAGCACGAGTGAGGTTTAGTTTAATGAAGCTCAAGACAAGACGCTGATCCAACACGTTCATTTGTCTTTACTCACCACTCGACATGAGCCAGACCTTCAGGCAGCTCTTGAGTTTAAATACATGAAATAATGTCTGTACCAGACCCAGGCATGCGCACTCACAGAACTCAATGTTTTTACATTCCACACACAGTTTTACTGGTCCTGACAGAGCTTCATGTGTCACATGCTTTTGTGTTTTTCTTCTTCACCTGTTCTTGTCTCCCGCACGTGTCATTCAAACATAAAAGTGTGAAGCACAACGAGAACAATATGTGCAAAATAACCTACTGCCTAAATAGTATCAAGTGTTGACGGCCTTCGCACTGCGAGTTATGTGTGTAATGCAGAGGTGTCCAAACCAGACCAATGTTTGTTGGCCCTCCGGCTTCCTGCTATGTTCAATCAATAAAAAGTAGTACTTTTTACTGTAAAATTGAAAATAATCAGGTGGCTAAACATCCACCAGAAAAGTTACATAGTGCACCTTTATTTTGACTTTACCACCCTGTAAATCTCAAATGTAGCAAATTTTATTATGAAAAAGACTTTCTTTATATTGCAGTGAATGCATAAGATATAATTAAAGCAGTTTTATAGTAGGACTAGTCGCTCTCATGGGTCAAAGCAGATTTAATTTTTTATTAACACAAATAAAACAAGAGAAGGTGAGATGGGAAACACATTTAATGACCCTGCAGTAAACTGAATGGGATTAAATAAAAATGCCAAAATGTGCTTTTTTTTGTTGTGCAGGTGGGAACACGCTGAATGGGCAGCAGTTCCACCTGGACTGGTCCTGGATCTCCCTGGAGAAGGAGTACTTTGTGGTGGATGAAGATGACAAATACCTGGAGGTGGTGCTCAGGCGGAGGGGATACCTGGGGGAGACCTCTTTCATCGGTGAGTTTTATAATACTATTGTTCTATAGATAAGTGAGAAATGCGCACAAATAAATGCTGAAATATAATGTCATCTTTTGGAGGGAGTGAGAGGATGAGGCACTGACAGGAAATCAAACCAGGCACATTTGTCTTCTAGTTTTGACATTGAGGCACCCGGCAATAACTGCAAAGTATTAATTCTGAAAAGCAAGGACACATTTTCCCAAAATTGTATTCACAGTTACATTTTTACCAACATTTTCAAAATGCCAATGTTCTATTTTTCTATTGAAATAAATAAATATACGTCTGATGAGGGCCTGGTAGAGAGAATAGTTCAGTACTTTCCACTGTCCATCCAACGGCAAATACGAGTTGCTTGAATGAAGTTCAGTTAATTTGGCCTTTTACATGGCCTCACTAATGGCTCACTTATATGTAATGTTTATAATATAATGTGCATTGATTTTGGATCAGATGTAGTGCTGCCCTCAGAGGCTCTGACACTGCATCAGATGCAGCCGCAAGCTCCAGTTTGGCTCATAACATCACGAGTGATATGTTCAGGATTACATAAAACATACTGAAAATATCGAATACATTTACAGCTGTAGGTTGTGTTCACAGCGGCTCGAATGTGATGTCAGATGTCAGATGGAGGGCAGAGGTCTGTATTATAATTCTATGGGGGATTCACTGGTTTAGAAAGAAATATCCAAACAAAAAAGGAGACGTATAATGCAAAATGTACCTTTAAAACTGTAACCCATGACACACTTGTTTCCTCCATATCTCACTCAGTTATATTTGTTGTTGCTCCATTGCTTTGAAAATATGAGTTTTCACATACTTCTATCCGAGTCGTTTCTGATCAATATTCTCTTAAAATGAACAGAATGTAAACTTATACGTGGGTCATAGATCATAACAATATGCCAAACAAAAGCATCTTTAAACCTTATCCTTTTTCCAGACATGAGTTCCACACATTTGCCGTGTTCATTTTGTGGCTAAAAGTCCTTTCAACTTACAAAAGCGAAATACCTTCATGTTTTTCGGATTAAAAGAAATAAATCCTTAGTTCAGTTCATTTTTGCAGACACAGAAAACTGGACCCAGTAAACAGTTATCTGCATTTACCTCTTTCACCTGCCCTACAGCTTCATTTAAACCACCTTGTTCCAACTTCACGTGAATCCAGCCTTTTTTCCCCCAAAGCCTTTGTTTTTGTCCAAACCACAATAACTCTCCATTGTCTATGACCGCCACAGCTTTCCTCTGTAACTAGATTCATCCTAAAGTCATTTCGTTTGGCCTTGGGCGGTTGGAGCATTTTGCAAACGCTTCTTTATAGAGCGTATGAAGGGGCCGGCGAGGTACTTACAAGGTCATTGTCTTTTTATTTGCAAACGGCAAAAATGTATTTTTCTTTTCAGGCTCAGGTAACTTTATTTATATCTTTATGTAGAATTGATTTGCAGTTGGATTGGATTCTGCTTCCACACCCCACACATGAAAAGTCACACAAATGAACAATTAAGGTGCAAGTTACATCTTATTTAGGACAAAACAGCTGCTGGGACGAGGCACCAGGTGCAAGAAGCTAAAAGTCATTGTACAAAGGGTGCGGCCCGTCACTTACAATGGCTGTGGCCTCGAGTACAGGGAGTCAGGAGGCTGCGGGGTGTGTCCGCCGCCGGGTGCGTCCGCCGCCGGGTGGGTCCACCGCCAGGTGCGTCCGCCGCCGCCGGGTGCGTCCGCCGCCGCTGGGTGCGTCCGCCGCCGGGTGCGTCCGCCGCCGGGTACGTCAGCCGCCGCCGGGTGCGTCCGCCGCCGCCGGGTGCGTCCGCCGCTGGGTGCGTCCGCCGCCGGGTGCGTCCGCCGCCGGGTGCGTCCGCCGCCACCGGGTGCGTCCGCCGCGGGGGACTGCCATACCATGAAACCAATCAAAATTTGTATTTGATATAACACAAAGGATGATATAAACATATTTACATGCACAAAAATAAAAATAAAAGTGGATTGGATGCTCAAGAAGTATTCAGACTTAGTAACTACTTAATTTAGTTTAACTTTTTCACTTGGCAATAAATGAATTGATTAGTAACTCCTTTGTTAATTTACTAACCCCTTAATTATATAGTTACTACCAATAATATCTATAATTCTTAATAAACTGCTTGTTCATTCTGAAATAAGTCTTTATTATTATTATTATCTGCATCTGTAAGGCTAATTAAGATGTAGTTATTATAAAGTAGTACTGATACTCAGAAAAGAAAGACAGATATTGTACATTTGAGGTGTACACGGCCAGACGGAGCGTGTTCTCAACAGCCGCATTTTCTCCTCTTCTAATCCTTCCAACTCCAAATAACAGAATGAAACTTTTAAAAGGCGCTCGCTGTCACACCGCAGTAACTATCAGTGTACAAGACGTACAGACAATCAACACGCCCGCTGGCTCCGCGTCGAGCCCGGGATCCAGTCAGCTAGACAAGAATCGATATCTGAAACCTTAATAAGCTTTTGCCCATCACACGCGGCCAGTGCAGCAGCCTTTTAGAAGTGGCGCCCCGGCATGTTTTTCTGCTTGGACATGCGAATCTACGGAGGCCGAAGTCACGATGATCATAATGTCCCTGAATGTAGCGCTTAGCCTTGCACTTTGCTACGCTACAGTTAATTCCCTGGGAGATGCTACAGCGCCGCTAAGCTGCTTTAAAAACTCCAGCGCAGCGTCTTCCATCTCGATTCTCGCTTAATCGTCGGGTCAGGTGTAAACATAGACGTTTACGTTAGCGGTCGGCGTGTCGGCGCTGCAAAGCCTCATGGGAAGTGTGGAGGGAAACACTTAAAAGCGTCTCTCACATAGGGCCTTTGATACAAGAACTATCAGTGTCAGTGAATGCATCCAGGAGAGGCTTTTATTATATTCCATTTTGTTTGCGCCGTTCATTCATTTGAAAAGAGATCTTGCCTCAAACATATAAGACTCTGTCCTTGAATTCATGAAATGTTAAGTTTATAGTGATTTATTGTGTTATTAAGGATAAAATACACATCTTTTTTTTTTTTAATCAAATAGAAATCAAGTACAGATTTAAAAAGTATAGAATTCACTAACATAATAAAAAGGGTAAAATTGAGAAAAATATATTATAAAAGCACTTTAGAAAAATATGACGGAACACATTGGTAGTCTCAATATTTACTAGATTACACACATATATTTTATAGTTAATTTTAATGAACTTATAACAATAAAAAAAATTGACTAAAAAAAACTGTACTTAAAGAACAAACTGAACAAAAAATGAACTCTGAGTTAACGGTCATGATTGAAAAGATAAATGAGAATAAATTCCTGAGCGTTATAATTGACAATAAAAGATTATGTAAATCCCACGTTAGACACATAAAAACTAAACTTTTAAAAAGCCTTTCAATAATAAACAAAGTGAAACATTATCTTGATCAAAATTGTTCAGTGCAAATTATCCACAAAGTTTAGTTTTTTTTTTTTTTAGAAACAACTTAATCTTAATAATTGAATAATCCATTTATTCATTCTAAGAAATTCCTGACCTTGTAAAATATTACACACTAATTGTTTTGTTTAAAGGATTTAACAATTTACTAGGAAGCAATTTGCAAGGCTTGTTTACAATGAGAGCGAACTCATAATTTAAGAGGATAAGGAGATTTAAATTCCTGTGTGTGTGTGTGTGTGTGTTTGTTTGTGTGTGTGTGTGTGTGTTGCAACTTTGGAACAGTTACTTATTGTCCTCAATTGTAATGATCAGATGGACTAAAGAAAGCAAAAAGGAAGCTCATAATGTTGTCCTATGTTATTAATGAGAGATGGGGCATGAGAGATGGGGCATGAGAGATGGGGCATGAGAGATGGGGCATGTGAGATGGGGCATGTGAGATGGGGCATGTGAGATGGGGCATGTGAGATGGGGCATGAGAGCTGGGGCATGAGAGATGGGGCATGAGAGATGGGGCATGTGAGATGGGGCATGTGAGATGGGACATGAGAGATGGGGCATGAGAGATGGGGCATGAGAGATGGGGCATGAGAGCTGGGGCATGAGAGATGGGGCATGAGAGATGGGGCATGAGAGATGGGGCATGTGAGATGGGGCATGTGAGATGGGACATGAGAGATGGGGCATGAGAGATGGGGCATGTGAGATGGGGCATGTGAGATGGGGCATGAAAGTTGGGGCATGAGAGTTGGGGCATGAGAGATGGGGCATGTGAGATGGGGCATGTGAGATGGGGCATGTGAGATGGGGCATGAAAGTTGGGGCATGAGAGTTGGGGCATGAGAGATGGGGCATGAGAGATGGGGGTGGGCATGAGAGATGAGGGTGGGCATGAGAGATGGGGGTGGGCATGAGAGATGAGGGTGGGCATGAGAGATGGGGGTGGGCATGTAAGTTGGGGGTGGGCATGAGAGATGGGGCATGAGAGATGGGGGTGGGCATGTGAGATGGGGGAGGGCATGAGAGATGGGGGTGGGCATGAGAGATGGGGATGGTCATGAGAGATGGGGGTGGGCATGAGAGATGAGGGTGGTCATGAGAGATGGGGGTGGGCATGAAAGATGGGGGTGGGCATGAGAGATGGGGGTGGGCATGAGAGATGGGGGTGGTCATGAGAGATGGGGGTGGGCATGAGAGATGAGGGTGGTCATGAGAGATGGGGGTGGGCATGAAAGATGGGGGTGGGCATGTGAGATGGGGGTGGGCATGAAAGATGGGGGTGGGCATGAGAGATGGGGGTGGGCATGAGAGATGAGGGTGGTCATGAGAGATGGGGGTGGGCATGAAAGATGGGGGTGGGCATGTGAGATGGGGGTGGGCATGAAAGATGGGGGTGGGCATGAGAGATGGGGGTGGGCATGAGAGTTGGGGGTGGTCATGAGAGATGGGGGTGGGCATGAGAGATGAGGGTGGTCATGAGAGATGGGGGTGGGCATGAAAGATGGGGGTGGTCATGAGAGATGGGGGTGGGCATGAAAGATGGGGGTGGGCATGTGAGATGGGGGTGGTCATGAGAGATGGGGGTGGGCATGAGAGATGGGGTGGGCATGAGAGATGGGGGTGGGCATGAGAGATGGGGCATGAGAGATGGGGGTGGGCATGAGAGATGGGGCATGAGAGATGGGGGTGGGCATGAGAGATGGGGCATGAGAGATGGGGGTGGGCATGAGAGATGGGGCATGAGAGATGGGGGTGGGCAGGAGAGATGGGGAATTGGGCAATTTTTGGTCTCATTTTAGTGCAAATGGGAACATAACCTTGCACATTACATGCATACTTTTTTCTTATTGTTTTGTAACCGCATCAAATGTCAAAAAATCTTCTGCCCAAGATAAAAACAACAACAAGAAATACAAGAAAAAAGCAAATATCAGTTTTGAATCATTTTGAGCTGGAATCGCTCGCACTGCAGACGTCACTCCGTCCAAACCATCCTTTTTATCCCAAGGACTCGGCAAGTGCACATTTCTCTAATCATCACAGTTTCACCTCGATTCCCAATCAGAATTTTATTTGCAACTTTCTTTCTCTTTGTAAATGATTTTTCCTTGATTTTTTTAAATTATTTTTTTTGGCCTTATTGATTCTCTTAGACTATAGACAGTACAGTATAGACCAGGGGAGACACACACGCTGGTGGAAAATCTCAAACTGATCAAAGTCTGATATGTTTTATAGATTTCAATTTGCTGCGCTGCTGAACAGAGCGAACAGGTCTGTGATAGTGACAATAATGGAAACAGGGCCAAAATAGGGATCATTTGAGCTGTTTTGATAAATAAACCAGTAAAAATGCCCTATTTCAAATGCACTTAACATCATTTTCAGTCTACTAAAGGTTGAGTTGCTTTACTTAAAGGCATTAGGCTTGACAGATAGTTATTACTGATCAGTCTTCCAACATTCACAAATCGCTATTCACTGTTACATGAGTCACTCGTGTTTCTTTATTGTTGTGGACGGACCGAAGACACACTGTAATTACAACATCTGAAAGGAGATATTCATTTTGAAAAGGCTGTTGAATGTGCAGTAGTTTGTCACATGTACAGACGGCTTCTATAAAAGTCATCGTTCTTCATTAACGTGTCAGAAGGTGAGGCGGCCCACGACAGATGGAGCCACTGTTCCTACACTTCACCCTCATGCCATTGTGCAGTGGAATAAGGAATTGTTTGATTTATGCATGCCACAATACCATGGACTATGCAAGACACAAGGTAAAAGTTTGAAAAGGTTGAGAATAAATGCAGTCAGTTGTATTATGTATTATTTAAGTCTGAGGGGATAAATGTGCACTTAGGGTCTTTAATGTGTGTGTATCACAGAGGACGTGTGAAGGCCAAGGTGGTTTGTACCCTGTAAACCTCCAGATTTATCTAAAAAATAAATAAAAAAATTCCATAATGATATTCATAAGATTTTTTGCCAATCCAACAGAAATGTAAAACATGTCTTTAAATTGTGAGCTTTAATTATCAGGTAAATGTGAAGTTTTGTACAATTAATCAAAGTGCTGAATACCACCGTACACGCTTATTTACAACATAAAGAAATGATAAACAGGATATTCAAATTATGCATCAAAACAACATTCATGATATTATCTACACTTCTATGCTGCCTACTACTTATGAGTGATAGCATTAAAAGTGTGACGATGTTTTGCTGCAGCTTCAAAACTACTGTATATCTAGAGAAAAAAAATCTTGTTATTTGTGCATATTTAAAATATATTAATCTGGTAATGAGTGAGTATTGAGTAAATGCAAAGTAATATATCAGTATTTGTAACTATAAAATAATATTATTTCAGAAATACGGTGGTGAGGTGAACATCTGTTGAAATCTATCACTCTTGATCTGAAATTGAGTTCATCCAAGGGCAAGTATCAAAGAGGATGTCAATTGTCGCTGACTCCAGTGGCTTCAGATTGGTCGATAAAAGGCGCGTTGTGCCTCATAACAGCCGAGGCACACTGAGGCGCTCCACGGGACGCTCTGCACGGGACGCTCTCCACAGGACGCTCTGAGGAGGAGGATCGGGGAAGAGGGTTCAAAGATTCCCTCGTGTCGTTTAGCTCTGATCATACCGCATGAAGGGTTAGACTTGTACTTTTATTAATCTTCCTTCTCAGAGATGGTCCAATATGGATTTTTCAGCTGATATTGATATTCGTCTTGCTATTCCAGAAGATATTTGCTATTATCTATCTCAAGATTTGCACATTTTTAGGCCACAAATACAAGAAAAGTTGAATTTTTTTTACTTTATCATTGGTTAGGCCATGATTTGTTGTATTTTTTATGATAATGGTGTAAACATAAAGCCATCTCTTTAGCTAATTTTCTTTTTATTTTATATATATATATATATATATATATATATATATATATATATATATATATATATATATATATATATATTTGGTTTAACATAAAGAACACAGAAATAAAAAATAAAATGCATTGAGAGGAAGAGCGAAAGCATACAAACATTTGACACAGTCCTAAACATGTATTACGGCAAAGTCATCGCGTTTGGTCCAAAAATCAGAATGTTATTTTTCAAATTTTTCAAATGTCGGTTAGAATTTCATCCCAGTCGGTGCAGTTTGTCATCCATTCTTTCGTAACCGCATTCTATCTCCTTTTCATCTCCCCATTCTGTTTAAAAAGGCTTCTCTAATGCTGCCCAGTGGTGTAGAGGTTAAGGCACTGCACATGTACCTCAGTCTCCAGATGGAGCCGGCCGCAGTGTCGTGAGTTCAAATCCCGAATCATTTACTGCATGTCTTCCCCTCTCTCATCCCCCTTTTCACACTTTCCTCTCCTGTCAAATAAAGACTACGGGCCAAAAAAGAAAAGAAAAAAGGTTCCTCTGATGCACTGAAGACAAATATAATATATAACATGAACACAAAGCATCGGGAGCAGTATCAGAGCTAATTAACAGAGATTTGAATTTTTTTTTTTTACAAATTACGATATATGAAGAAAATCCCCAAAATTAGCACTAATTTATTATCCATTCCTGATTCCCTTATCACAATTACAGCCAAACACAAATCCTTCCAAGACGCTTCATGGCTGTCTGATTCCTATCTCAGCTGCTGCAGTATTTTAATTGAGTTCTGTCATCTGTCACCTCCACCGTTTGTTATACGCTCCCTCAGAACGTGGCAAATCTCTAACATGCTGGAGGTCTCACCTAAATAATCCTCTACACAGTATAAATAATAGATTTATTCATTGTCTCTGGTGAGCTGTTAATTGTTGCACTTCTGCAGAGTTTTTTTTTTCTGGCTGCAGAGGAGTTAGTTTACTTAAAAAAACAAAAAGGTACGGCTCTCGACAGTGTGCTGCATGTCTTTCCTCAATCTCATTCCCATTTCACGCTGCTCTGTCCTGTCAAATAAAGCTTAGAGGCTGGAAAAAAACATTTAAAAAAAACAAAACAGAATAACACTTTGGAAACACTAGGGAATCCAAAAACGAGGACTCAATAAACCTGTATGTTTTAGGTCATGAACGCCACTTTAGCATTTAACAGTGGCGTGTTGTCATGGCAATCAAGGCAATCAGAATCAGTGCGTAACAACTATATATAAATAGTTCTAAAATATATCCAAGTAAGCCGGTTTTCCCCTCTCTTCTGCTGCTGAAGCTTGACTGAACTCAGTGTCTTTTAGTGGCCTCTACAGGTCACTGGGCAGTACTGCGTGGGAAGCATGATTCTGCTTCTCCCACATCGGCTCAAGTCTGTGTCCGTGTTCAGAGACTCGGTCATGCACAGGAACTTTTAGAACCAGAGTGAACAGTAACTACTTTTAGAGGTTTGCACATGCTCTGAGGACAACACAGCCTCAAACACATGGATCTGAGCTCAAACCACGCTGAATAAACCTGTGTGGGAATCAAGCATGTTTGCAACTCTGCCTAACTGAGCATGCGCAGAGGACACGTTTCAATAAACTGACTTAAAAATGTTTAAGAGACAAGTCTGTGTTTGTAACAAAGGCTCTGTTCACGTTTATAATGTTTAGACGCTAGTTAGAAAACATGGGAGTTCAGCTCAGTGGGAGGCTAGGGTTCAAATCCCCTCCTGGAATACTAGATTACTAGGAATACTTTTTTTTCATGTTTGTGTTATCCACTAATTATTGAACACCCCAAGTTTGTTTGCTCATTCCACCGCTACTGGCTCCAATATCTGGCTTGCTGCTGGTGCTGATAATCGATATTTGCACATACGATATCTAGATTTTGATATTCATAGCAAGGCCCACAAATCTATTTGAAGTTGAAAATACAGTTCACAAATTAACTTTTTACTAATTAAGAAATAAATCATAACAAATAATAAAAATGATAATAACAGAATGCATCTATCTGGAATATAAAATACATATCTCTCAGAGTGAAGATTGATCCTTATTTTAAATACATGTAATTGAACTCAACTCTAATGAGTAAAGATGCTCAACCCACAATGTAAGAGTCATTTCCCTTTTTTTGTTTACTGCAGACGACAGCGTTTAGTGTTGATGTTTTTACTGGTTGATTGATTTGAGTTCAGTTTGGACCAACTCAGAAGAAGAAATTAATTTATTGATTGTCATGACATCAAACTTTAGTGCTACAATTATTGTGAGAACATGACCAAACAACAGTGAAATCTTTCATTTTCTTTCATTCCCATTGTCTTATTCCTCAAGTTTGTGATCAGATGTGAAATTGAACTGTCAGAATGACTTTTGCATTTTTTTCAGAATTTAGCTTTTCACAAATAAAACTTATTTTTTAGGTTTTTGTTGTTGTATTTTTGTCTTTTTTCTACGGTTATCGATTAACTGAATAATCTTGACATCTCTAGATACAAATGAATGCTTTAGGAAGATAATAACTTTGCTTTGGTGCTTAGACGCCGGCAGGTAATGACGAGCGATGCACCGGAGCCACAGAGACGATCAGAGACGATCAGAGACGATCAGAGACGATCAGAGACGATCAGAGACGGTCAGAGACAATCAGAGACACAGGACTCTTCTCTCGGGTGATAGACTCTGGAGGTGGTGAAAATACAAATGCCTGAAAAAGGGAAAATTGACATATTCTGTGCAAAGGCAGCGCTGGAGAGGAGGAAGTCTGCACGAGCTGAACCACAGGAGCAAGAGCAGAGTATAAAACATGTCGGCTGATGCTGAGCAGAGATGGACACACGGGGCGGTGCACAGGTGGCACTGAGCACTGATTGGCTGGTGCTGTGTGGTGATGGGCGTGGCAGGGCAGCGAGCATGAGGCCATAAACAATGAGCGAGCACTGGCTGAGCGGGCACGTTCAGATGACTTTATTGGTACAAGAGTGGGTTTGTTTTGCGGCGTTTAAACAGTGTTGATTCTGAAGCTTGTCGAGGTGGACGTCCAGGGCATTTGGACGCTAATCAGGTCCTCAGGGAAGAGAAAGAGAGAGAGACTGGGACAAAAGGGAGACGAATAGCCCATTAAAGGACTGATAGTAAATAAGAGGCTAGCTTGATAGAAAACAAAGAGGTGTAAGTTTCTGTTGAACTTTTTCTTCTACTTCAGGAGGGCGGGGCTTACCACAGAATAGAATAAATATCTGAGTTTATATCCGGTCTAAATTCGCAAATTGACAATGAATCTTGGATGAGAGTCGAAACGTCTTGTTTTTTCTAGATGATACAACTGAACCTTTTTCTACAATGGAACACTCCTGGACGAATGAGGGATTACACCCACATCTTTACCCACAGCTCCATTTCTCATTCAAAAACAAAAGAGAGCCACTGGTGCCAATCATAAAGCTGTTCTAAATGCTTCTAACCACAGCACACTATGAGAACATCCTCACCATTTATGATAATACATATCTTGTGCCTCTATGTCGTAGTCGTTCTTTGAGACGTGCGGTGAGCTTTTCTTGCAAAGTATAAAAGTGGCACACATAGAAGAGTTCATCTCGTCTCTCTGTGGGGGTTTCTACTCTTACTCGTGCTCCTACAAAGAAGGGCAGTGAGAACTAAATCAAATACAGAATTGGATTTGGGCGACAGACAAACAGACAGACAGACAAAACCTACAATGATTTTTTTTTTTTAAACAAACGAGTTGTGCATACCTGTTTATCTGAGAGTGAATGGTTGGAGAGAGTAAGAGATGAATCGCAGTAGTGGGCGGAGGCGAATACTCCTTACTGTAACCTAAGGCTATAGGAAAGGAAGCAAGGAGAGAGGAGGCGTCTTTGAAGGGCGAGCAAAATGAAAACTTACACTAACAATTATAAAGCACGTCTTCCAAGAGGCTATATTTGCAACTGCGTTTCTTTGTCTTTGCTGCAATTGTATTTCGCAGGTGTGTGTTCAAAAACGGCTCAGTTTTACTTTCACGATATTTTATGCAGAGGTTTTTATTTATTTGTTTCCCCAAAAAGAATCACCTTAAAGATAACCAGACACAGCTCTATAAAACAAGTATTGGCAGAAATTATTTATGCGGGGAATGTCAAAAAGACCCAGGTTCTTTGATGAAACAGAGGCTGAGCAATGAAACACGTCTGCAACAAATGCTTTACTGTTTATATTAATTCGGTTAATGTTTCTCACAGTTTATTTGTCTGTCTTTGTTTAACATGTGAAAAATGTCATGCATATTGTAGTTGTGCACTGCCTGTTGAAAAAGTAACGACAAAAAAGCCACAAAAAAGGAGCTCACGTTCTAATATTTGGTAGAACCGTTTGTAGATTTGCTGTGTTGTAGTTTCAAAAAGCTTCTGCAACATTAAAAGATTTATTTCCATCCAGTGTTGCATTATTTTTCACCACCAATGATTCGACTCCAAAAAAACATATTGACATCTTCTCCATGACCACGGGATTTGTCTTTCCACGTGGTTGTTTCAGAAATGAGACTCCACTCGCTGCATCAGTCGGGTTTAAACACCGTGTTGCAGCTGAAAGATCATGGCTCATGCAGCAGTTCTCCAGCAGGAGGAGAAGACCTACGGTATGTGCTTAGTTGAATCCAAGTGGCGACTTTCTTTTTGGACAGGCAGAGTACATCTATTTGAACGGTTTGAATGACCAAAAACTTAATTGATTTAGTAAGTCGTTTAATTTATTGTACAAACAACAAAAAACCTAACCCCAACCCCAACCTTAACCCTAACCCCAACCCCAACCCCAACCCTAACCCTAACCCCAACCCAAACCTTAACCCTAACCCCAACACTAACCCCAACCCTAACCCTAACCCCTAACCCCAACCCTAACCCCAACCCCAACTGCAACCCCAACCTTAACCCCAACCCCAACCTTAACCCTAACCCTAACCGCCACCCCCAACCCTAACCCCAACCCCAACCTTGACCCTAACCCTAACCCCAACCCTAACCCCAACCCTAACCCCAACCCTAACCCCAACCCCAACCTTAACCCTAACCCCAACCCCAACCCTAACCCCAACCTCAACCTTAACCCTAACCCTAACCCCAACCCCAACCCTAACCCCAGCCCCAACCCTAACCCTAACCCCTAACCCCAAACCCCAACCTTAACCCTAACCCCAAACCCCAACCTTAACCCCAACCCCAACCTTAACCCTAACCCCAACCCCAACCCCAACCCTAACCCTAACCCCAACCCCAACCCCAACCCCAACCTTAACCCTAACCCCAACCTTAACCCTAACCCCAACCCCAACCCCAACCCTAACCCTAACCCCGACCCCAACCCCAACCCTAACCCTAACCCCAACCCCAACCCCAACCTTAACCCTAACCCCAACCTTAACCCTAACCCCAACCCCAACCCCAACCCCAACCCTAACCCTAACCCCGACCCCGACCCCAACCCCAACCTTAACCTTAACCCTAACCCCAACCCCAACCCCAACCCCAACCCCAACCTTAACCCTAACCCCAACCCCAACCCCAACCCTAACCCTAACCCCGACCCCGACCCCAACCCCAACCTTAACCCTAACCCTAACCCCAACCCCAACCCCAACCTTAACCCTAACCCTAACCCTAACCCCAACCCTAACCCTAACCCTGACCCTTGTCGTTTAGACCTCTATAAACATGTTCTGAAATGCGTGGGATTCTTGAATGCATGTGTCCGTTTCTCCTGCAGGTTTAAAACATGAACTTTGAACAGCATTCAACAATTCAAGCATAAATCACAAATCTAACCCTCGTCAGAAAAAAACTGCAATTAGAAATTTGGAGAAAGCTTTTCAGCCCTACTATGAAATTACTTTTTTTTGTTTTAAATGTACTATTTTGAATTAGATGTAAACAAATACATGTATTGGAGCACACACTCTGATGGAAGGAGCCTCCCAAGTATTTTCTCAAAGACAGAAATGACGTCACTGGAGCGGCAGGATTTCTTTCTTCAACACTGAATTGAGTTTTTTTGAACTTCTTTTGAATTCCACTTACAAAAGCAGGTGTTACTCAAGGGAGGGACTATACATCTTAAGAGAAATGTAAATGAAATATGTATATTTTATCAGATCCGTGATGTACTTCTTTAACATTCTGGGACTTTCTTCTTCTGCCGAGACAAAAGACGCTCAATCAGACGAGTCACTCTTTGAATAATGGAACAATGTAGAGGATGTTATTGTAATTCAGTCCATGCATTTTTGAGACGAGTGCGAATATTTTTGCAATTAACAGACGATAAACATCCGTCATCATTGTAGAGTTGCCTAAATTATTGTGTCAAAACTACACAATATCAGTATAACGTTTAAGATTCCAGATGTTATCTTAATTCATTATGATTAAAATATCTTAATACCGGATCAAACATAAGCAGAGTTAAAAAACAAAGTGCGAACGTGGGACAATCATGTTCACTCCCTGCCAAATAAACCAATAATTTTCAGGCATTTTTGAAATATTGAATGATACAAGCGCAAGGGCTGTGATGAAAATGATTGCTCCAATGACTTACAAAAAATAGTGTAATTAAAAGCACTTGTAATTAAAGGTGCTGTGTCTGATATATGTGTTAAACTTTTTTTGTAATTCTTTGTGACTAATGCCTTCCAAGCAGTTTATATGAGGTTTCACAGTTTTCAGGGGTCATCGCGAGTTCGCTGGTAAAGCTAACAAAAACTAGCATGCTAAGAGTGCACTTCCTGCTTTGTGGAGAGTAAAAACGTTCAATAAAAAGATAAAGAGCTGGACTAATTTTCACCGGAATAGATGCTTTTATGATACATCGATACTGAGGCTAAACAAATGTGAGTTTTTGTTCATTAAATGGAAACAAAAATGGTACAGACGCTTTAAATTCTGTTCTGAAAAACGCGCTCCTTCTGCTCCACTCTTTTTGTAGCTCAAGAATCACTAAAGATTATTAATGATACGTTTGTCTGATTCCTCCACGGATTAACACATTGTCCTTTCAAATAATAATGATTTCAGTCGGCCCCAAATATTTGTGATTATGATATTATTCCCGCCACCATCGAGCAGCTCTTACATGCACAAGATGAAAGTACTTTTTAAAGTAGTCTTGCATGAATACTTGTACTGTACGTTGGTTGTGCAGAACATCATTAACACACATCCTCCAAATCTGTCCCCCTGAGGACGTACTCTGATGTGCAGCCACTTAGTCATTGCCTGTGTGTATATTTGACTGTAGCTAACAGGGTATTTGCATGTTAAAATGATCTGAGCGTGACCTATTTTACCAACGAGGGTTAATAAATATCCAACCCTAGTTTTGGTTCGGATGGTGCACGGACTCATGTTGAGAGTTTAGTGTAGACTTTGCAGAAATTGACTCCTGGTCAGTCCAAAATCAACACAAAATGCCAGTTGAGACAAATTGTAGGGTTTTTGGGGGGGATTTGCGATTGCTGAAGTGTCTATTTTCCAGAAGAAAAAAAACAATCCTCTGCAGCAGTAGCAATCTGTGAAGCAATGACTACTTGTTCTTTTTTTTTATTTCTTTTTGTGGCTTTTGCAGTAAATAAGTTTGAAACGTTGACACCAGGAAGCCGCCGTTCCCACACACTGACAGATAAATATAAAATACTAAGGAGCGTGCGCTAAAAGGATGGACAAAACATCCACCCACATAAGCTGCATTTAGCCTGCAGTCAATTATAGTTAGTCACTGCACTATAGGGAGTCATGACATGTATATTCTATCATTCAGTCATTTACACTTGTTTGGCTAGTGTCTATGTTTATGATCTTTAACGCTTTTGCAAGTTACGATGCTTATGAAGAATGTGCTGTGAACAAAATATTCTTAAATCCAGAGTAAAAGACAAAGTGAATGGGATTTCAGTGAAGAAAGAATATTACAAAATAGGAAAAACAAGGTCGTTTTGGCAAATGGAAACCAGTCAGATACATGTGAGTGAGGCCAGAGTCTGGTTTTGTCATGATTCATTTATTTAATTGGGGATTGTAATAGAATTTAACAAAGGCACTCTCCTCATTCTTAAATGTTACTGAGTTTAAACTAGTTTTTCCATTTTATCTATAGCTATTACTTCATAATCTATAGCTATTACTTAAGCTCAAATACAATTTTGAGGCTAGTAAATAGTCCCCCCCCCCTCTCGTTTAATAGAATAGCCAATTAACTGACTTTTCTACACTGGAAATCCAAAATTGTTGCTGTTGTTATAAAGACCTAAAATCATTTGTATTTAGATTTGAGTATTTTGATCAGTTAATCCTTGAAAATGTACCGTGGTCGACTTTTGAAGAGAGTTTAAAGAGTTTCTGTGTGAAGTTAAATAAGTGAGAAAGAAAGACATTTATTTTAGAAATAATAGTAATAACTGAAATAAAACAAATAGGGACTGATTCTTACAGATAAAGCAACAATCGTTGTAATAGTTGCACTGGAAAAATGGCTATTGTGTTTGTTTACCATCATAGAAGTACCAATTGTAGTAGTGCTAGTTGTAAAAGTACTTTTATAGTATGCAAGCATCATACTCAATATTTGCTTTTCCTTGTTTTTAGACAACAGAGCAGAACGTTTATAGCTTTATAAGTTTATAGGTGTCTTCAGCATGAATCATATTCTTGTGTTGCGCTGTTGCAAGCACATATTTTCTTAGCTTTGCATACAATGGATTGTGTACTATACCATGCATTATCCTCCAGCAGTTTTCACTTTCTTTTCCTCAGTTTGAACGTCTGAATAAAGCTAAACAAAGATATTTTTTTATGCCAGATGCTGCACCTTACTCCTGTGCTGCAAATGTACACAAAACCATGCACTGTAATGCATTAAAATATGGCTTTTCCGACCTGTATTTTCTTGTGGATGTGGGAGCCAGTTGAAGTCCGATAGGCTCTGAAAACAGCAGGAGGGATGAAAGGTGGAGTGTCTATGGTAAATACAGTGAAGTGCATCGTATGAAAGAGCTGTTGTGAATGAAATAAGGGAAGAAAAATAGCGACAGAAGTCTAGCCTTGGGAACCGTATTCACTAATCCATCTCGTTAAGGTGGCTTTATTTAAACGCTCCAGTCACAAATTCATTTCACACGCTCCCAAGGCTGTGTAAGTGATCAGTAAAGAAAAATACAATATATGCTACGCTTGTTTTGTGCCTGAACCTTAGAGACGGAAAATATGGCTGCTGTTTTTCACCTGCTTTCGTCGTGTTTCTTACCGCTCCACACAATATTCCACCAGCCCTGCTTTACTCTACTCCACAGCAGAGTTTTCAGTTTGATTACAGCTCTTAAAATTTGCCGAATGTCCTTACATTTTCATCCTCAATGCAAGCTACACTGTTTGGTCTAATGAAGCCTATAAGGTTTTTGTGGTGCCTGAGTGTCTGAGGCTGCCCTGTTGTTCTGACTAGGTTGATTGTCAGGTCTAATCTCTTAATTGGGGTTATAGCCTTCATTGTTCTCATACCTATTTGGCTGTGAGTACCATTTTTTGCCAGAAAATCTTTCCCGATATTGGCCCTGGTCGTTGGTGTCTGGCCCCACCCTGTCTTTTAGGGAAAGGGACATTTCCATCCCTCTGCTAAGGGTTATATAGAGGTCTCATGGTAGCTGGAGATCCCGGCGCTGGAATCTCCTTTCTGTCCTCAACTGTCTGCTGACCTAAGCCCATTTCAGGTAGAGGAGCCAATTTAGGAGCCTCACAAGCGGGGCCCCTGTTAGCTGTCACAATACAGTCAGTGTTGAAGGCATCAGATTCAATCATTATGCAAGATTCTTAAAAACTGGTTTGTTAGTCACATCATTTTGGGCTAAATGTACTTTCATCAATTAGAGTTGAGTAAAAAATTGTTAATTGTATAATAGACAAGTCTGTTTAAATCAAAATGATAAACCTTAATTACAACATCTCTCTCCAGGCATTGGTACCCAGGATGGCACAGCAGAGAAGGACAAGGATTTCAAAGGGAAGTCCCAAAAGCAGGTCCAGTTCAACCCGGGTCAGACCAGAGCCACGTGGAGGGTCCGGATCCTCTCAGACGGGACATACGAACAGGCCGAGACCTTCCAGATCCTCCTGTCCGAGCCTGTGATGGCAGTGCTGGAGTTCCCCTTCATCGCTACAGTCGAAATCCTCGATCCAAATGACGGTGCGTGAACAACATCTGATTTCTTTATGTTTTTGTATTTGTTTTAAGAGATTTCAGCTCACAAGCTTTATTAGACAGGACAGTAATTACTCTGGGGTGAAAAGTAGAGACATTCAATAACTGACCCCGGGGCACCGGAGCCAAATTATTCATTATAAGTTGATTTAACTTGTTTACAGCGGTGCAGCTTTTCTCAGTGTGGCAGAACAACCTTAGATGCTTTAGAGAACTCGACTTAAACGGCGTGTGAGCACTAAAACAATCCACCAAACTATTACAGAACACTGGAAGATGCCAGGCCAACCCAGACCGCTTGCATCTGTCACCATGAAAGCCAGTTACACCTGCAAGCGGCAATGAAGGGCCTTGAACACCCACTAAACCTGTTTTTTGGTCATGAACATTAACTTGGAACATGTGAGATGTATTATTACTTAAATAATTGTCAACCAAGCTTTTTAATAGGCTTTCTTTTAGGTTTGTGAAACTATTAAATTGTTGAAAATTCAAATAGAAAATGTGTATAAATGTTATGTTACGTTTAAAGAATTACATTAGGTAAGCGTGCTGTAGCATATTTCTAGTAAAAGGTAAAACTATATTAACTGTGTATTTTGGGCCATGCTCTTTTAGTAAAGTTCAAGTTCTTTACTGGTTCCACTTGTGCAGAAACGATCGGTCTTGAATTTGAGCTGCACCAAAAACACAGAGAAGGATCTGTCTGAGTGGTGTGTGAGAAACGGTCCGCAGTAGATTCACTTATCGAGCACTGTCCAAAAATAAGATATGGGCCTTCAACAGTCCTGCTCTGACCCTTTTCTGCGAGGTTTAAAACGGGATTGAGCCGACGTGTGTGAATGTTCTGACTTCACAGGCTTGGGCTCTTTTTGAAAAACCACATATATTTGTCTTTTGAATGATACATAAATGTTAGAATGTGCCGTAGACAAGAGCAATTTTATAGCACCCACCATGAAGGGACAGTAAACAAACACTATATTAAGCCTGAATACTTGTTGTAATTTCAAAATTGCGTTTTTGATCAGATATTTTCCTGACATCAAAAGATTAATTAAAATGAGCTTCAAACCTTAAAAGAAAAAAATCAAAGTTTGATATATTTAAATACAATCATAATAATTTTATTTATTTTTTAAACTAGTCTACTTTTTAAATCTAAAACATAATAAGGAAACTCACAACTAGCCAAAACAACATTCAGTAATTGTTAAAGACAAAATGGATCATTCATAAAGTCATTATGTCCTTACAGTATTTCACCAAACGTCACTCGTCACAACAGAAGGAATTTAAAGTATGAATAACATAAGTATGAATGACATAAGTATGAATAACATAAGTATGAATAACATAAGTATGAATAACATAAGTATGAATAACATAAGTATGAATGACATAAGTATGAATAACATAAGTATGAATAACATAAGTATGAATACTCGTGAGATCAAAGCAACACCAAGAGTCAGGAAACACTTGACATAAGAGGGAATATGCGTTTGAACACTGCGGTAGAGCAATAAAATGCAAATACATTCACAATTCACACAAAAATGTTGACGTTTTAGAAAAAATTCAATTGCTTGGTTCATAGATTTTAAAAAAGCATTGCAGGGTTTTTTGTTTTTGTTTTGTTTTGTCAGAAAAATGTGCTAATGACACAATAATGATGTATGCGACTTAGTTGTACAATTAACTACTAAATAGAGTTTATACTTGACAAAAAGCAAACGTATGTGGTATTTTAGCTGAACCACAAACAGAAAGTATCAAAAACCAAACAAAACATATTTATTCACATCGAAAATAAGCACTTTACAGATCAATAAAATCAAAATGTCATTATCCACAGATGTTGAATTGAAGTGAGAAGGACCATAAAACACAATTGCTTATATTACCATGCACAATTATTACACGCTTAATTTACCTTCTTTTATCTCCTGCTAAAGGGAAACTCTCTAAGCACTGACACGTCTCCTCAAAGGACCAGCGTTTGTCTCAACCTAAACTTCCATCTTCATTTGTAACAACAGGAAGCAAAGCCTAATGCATTTTGAAAAAAACTTGCCCATCTCTTTTTGCCTCTCTCCACCTCTGTCTTCTCTGTAAATTGAAATGTTAATGGAATATTGAGTAGGGGCTGCTCCTCTATTTAGGCTTTTCTCCTCTGTAGCTTTTACAATTTTGAGACGTTTTTGCAGAGCTTGCTCTCTCTCTCTTGCTCTCTCGGTCTCCTTCCTTTTAGTGTTAATCATAAGATGCAAATTATAGCAATGCTGCAAACAGAATACTGTATCTATTTCGTCTAGTGCTTAAGCATCAATATGTTTTACACCAGATGCCTTTCCGGGAATATTTTCAGACTAATAAATGTTTTTTTGATGAAAAGTAGTATTGGTAATTATTAGGTTTGTGATGAGAATAAGGCGTTGTTTAAAGGTGTCAGTAAAGTTTTGGGAAAAAGAAACTGGCACTAAAACTTGTAACGTTTGTTTTTATGCCTCTGCCACTATTGAACGTTACAGTGTGACCACATAGGAACGACCAATGAGATGCTATTCTATGGATTTTATGAACATTATGCATGTTATCTGTTACATTTCTAGATAATGGATGCCAGATACTGTTTAAGTTCTGGGAGCCAGTTCTATAAGGGAATCCCCCGACTCGAGGGGTCCACAACGTTTTCTTCATTCATTCAAAAACATATATAGCATTGGTTCCACACAAATTGTAACCTGTATTGGTTGGAAATGTGTGGAAAAGGGACGAGAATTCATGTGGCTTCTCCCATCTTTACTTCTGATAATATACTATACATACTATTATTTAAATGAAAGTGTTTCAGGCAAAAGGATCTCTTCTTGATTTGAAGGATTTGACATGACAGCGGTGTTGTAGCAATAGCAAATATTTCATCTCTTGAATTGGGAAAGGTACTCACAAACCAAGAAGGAATCATTTGGCTGAAACCCATGGAAAGAAAATTCAATATTTCCACATAACAGATCAACTTTTCCCCCGGGCCTTATTTATGATGATTTTGCTAATGTCTAATAATGTGCCCTTCCTGATTTACCCCAGCTTGGCACTGGCACAGACATGGTCAGTGATGTAGTCAGCCACCCCTATCATCACCCTCCCCTGTGGGTTAATTACACGCAAGCGTTCAGGACAGGGGCTGTGTTGTTTAGCGCTGTCTCTGGAGATGGTCATACATGACAGATATGTGCCACTCCGCTCTCTAATGGTCCTGCTTGAAGCTTTAGCTCTGCCAGAGGCTCTGGACCCTTCCTCTAATGATGAAAACGGCCTCTGTCTGCTCCCCTGGTCTAGCCTCTGGGACCCACCTTCCCAAAGGACGTGTCAAACAGCTCAGACCAGCATTAGGGCAGAGAGGAGACGACTGAATGTGCCTTAAAATTATAAACTATAAGTGCTCTGGCCTTGTCTTCCAGTATCCGAACATGCGCCGCAAGCGTCTCCATTGCGTTTTTATAAGAGATCACACAGCACCCATCCCTCTGTATTAGCCTGTTGCTGCTTTTGATTAATAACCAAGAATGCTTTTTGTCCTTCAGCATCTCTACGCCCACTCAACGCCGCAGCAGCAGCAGCAGCCACCCAGCTCGCTTTAATTACAGCGTGTTATGGCCCACTCGCTCCTAAAAACTGGCTTTCATATATAATCCATGTGTGGTGCTGAGTCAAGATGAAGGTGGGGAGCCTGCTGCGTGGCTGTTTGCTAGCAGCAGCCTCGGCCTCTCTAGCCCTTTTTGTAGTTTCCTCAACAGCGAGGATGCACCACTCGGCTGCAGTTTGTGAAGTGCCACCCCACTATGAACCCGGGTCAGTCCTCTTCATCATAAAGACTTGGATTCTGTGCCTTGCATTACTGCAGGGAGGGAGGGAGGGAAGCAGCTCAGTAATCTTACTTTCTGTACTTTCTTTTCAATGTTTTTTTTCGTGCAGTTGCCATTGGGACTTTTTGTGAAGAATGTGGGATACTTAATTAGCGTTATACAAGGAGTTACTATATGCTCAACCAAAGTCATAAATGTGTAGCCTCAGTCAACTTTTATTAACACTAGGATATATTTCATTGATCTCTGTAAAAGGGGAATTTGACCCGTCCTTCAGTGCCACTGCGCGTCAGGAGCGGGGCCACAGTGCAGCGTCTGGGGACCCATCTCCAGATCTTGAGCTCGACATGGTCAGGACCACCAATACCAATAACTATTATTGTTACCAATATACAACCAATTACGCTGCGTTACAGTTTCCTCTGAGGTCGTAAGTTAGACCTCAGTGACGCTTTCTCAGAGTTTATGTTCCAATTATCAAGTGTGTTACTGTATCCACTCACATGAAAGAAATAGAAACTTGGAAGTTTCTCAACAAAATTGCGGATTCAATTAAGTTAAGTTATTAACAAGTAGATTGTTATTACATTTATAGTTAAAAAATATCCTTCTGAGGTTTTAAGGATAAATTGCGAGGCTGTTCCAGTTTACATATACAAGTCGGAACATTTGGCCTCTGCAGCGCAGCATTAGTAAGTAAGTAAATTTGATTTATATAGCACCTTTCACAGACAGAGGTCACAAAGTGCTTCACAAAACACAGAATAAAACAATAAAAACACAAAAAACTTACAGTGAACAATACATATACAACAATATACAGTAAAATCAGTCCGTAAAACAAGTGCATTTAAAAGGCTTGACTAAATGCGACAAGTTGGCCACTGTCCAGGGTGTACCCCGCCTAAGGCCCGAAGTCACTGGGATAGGCTCCAGTCACCCGCGACCCCGAAAGGGAACAAGCGGTAGAAAATGGATGGATGGACTAAATAAAAAGGTTTTAAGCTGACCCTTAAAAGCAGTAACTGAGTCCAGTGACCGTAGGGAGAACGGAGAACTTAGCCTGTAAGTGTTTATGTTATATCCCGTAGTGCAAGATTAGCTGTGTTTAAGCTCCTGTCATAGACATAATAGCACTGAACATTGTCAATAAAACAGTTATATTTCTGGATATAAAGAGTGGATGCTTTAAAGGTGTTGGTCGTGTGTTATCTAACTACAGCTGCAGCCGCTAACTCCACTAACAAGCATCTGCTCAGGAAATCTTCATCTTCTTAGTGCTGAAGATCTGTATTTGTTCATGTAATATTATCATTATGAAGAGAGAGACAGGCAAGTTTGCAGTTAGTCAGTAACAATAAATCTATTCTTATGTCCGGTAACATTAGATTTGAGGGCAGAGAATGATTGAAAAGATACCTCTCACTGAGCTGTCACAAGAAAAGAAATATCATTTCAGGTAATAGCTGTCGGCTGCTGTAAGACTGTAGGTGTTTTAATCAAAAATGTTTAAGGCAAAAGGATTTATACCAATGAACATGATTATTGTGGTAATGAAAACTTTTTAACGAGACATTTACACACACAAATTGTAGCTGTTTGGTTAAATTTGTGTGTGTGTTTGTGCAAGCACTAGATTGATTAATTTGTAGCAATTTTTCAGCATTAGTTTTCAGGCGTAGCACATTTGCACTGGTTTGTCATCTCGGACTGTAATGATTACAAATAGTGAGAAATTACCAGTGCTTTCTCTGGGGCCAGCGTGTTGACTTTCACTTTTTCTATCAAAAGGAGTTAGTACAAACTTGGCCGAGGGCATTTTTATTATTTATGAATGGATTTATAATGTATGAGTTTTGTCATTTTGTTTCTTGTTGCTGGAGATCAGGTGATTGTTTTTATAGCAGCATGAATGTTTTAAGGACTTGACCAACCTGCCAGGAAGTTTTGTTTTGAGACTCCTATTTACATTGAAGCACTTAAGGTAGCTATAACATTTCAGATATGGTTATCAAACAGATTAAAAGTCATTATAAGTCGAGAGTGTAGCGTGTTGGCAGAGACATCTCTCCTCCAAGCAAGAAGGTCACGGGTTTGATTCCTATTGTGTGTGGAGTTTGCCTGTTCCCTCATCAAAAACATACCTCATTTAGCCTCATTTACGTTTAGATGACTTCTGTTCAGTTGGTCCTCTCCCTTCTGAGCCTCAGAAAACACACACTCAGATGATCCACTTTAATGACGTCATAGGCAGAGCTCCGAGATCGTCTGTGCTGTTTTCACGTCCATGAATCATAGCCAGACAAATTGCTTTCATTACAACAGTGAGCTTGTATTAGCATGGATTTGTGTTAGCGTTCCAGCTACAGACTTCAGTGGTTATTTCCTCTGAAGCCTGCAGATGGAACGCTAACACAAATCCAGATCGGGGAACGCCTTACAGATAAAATGATGTGTGCTTTGATTATTTTACGTTCTAAAACATGAGATGCCAAAGTAAAGTTACTCCAGACAAGAGCATGTGTTTAAAGGCCAATAACAACACAAATAATACATAATGTGGGTCCTTTAACTTATATTGTGTGTATCCCTTCATTCTGTATTGTTGTTTTATTCATTTTTGTCTTATTTATTGCTCACAAGTTCAGCTCCACGTGTCATTACACCGTGAGAGTCCTGATCTATTCCCTTATTGCTAAAGAAGAATTAGCTTTCCTGTTCCCGGATAGATTTTGAAGTGCTTCGGTTCTGCTGTGTGTGGGTTCGGTCTGGGCAGGGTGGGCACAGCTTCAGCACCCTGGGGAGCTGCAGATTGTGGGCAGTCACAGAAAGCCCGAGTGCAGGGCTTTCTGAGAGGCGAAGATTGAACCACGGAGACAACAATTAGGTCCAGAGTCGAGCACAGCGCTGCCCCCCCCCCCACCAGGCATAAGATTGTCTTATGTTGATGGCTCTATTGGTGAAGAGTCATCCCAGGTGCCACAATCCCTTTCTTTACGTTGTCCAAATTATGCTCTTATACATTTTCCTCTCATTTGTCACACTCTGGGGCTATACTATAAAAAAAAACAGCTTTGAGCTCAGCATTCGCCCACTCAATCACAAAGACCCTTTCAGCGCTTAAAGAAGAAAGAGTGGTGCTCTATACTTAACAACAATAGATCCATTAAGTTAGCATTACCAAAAGTCATATTGTGAATAACATTGACAGGCAAATTTTCAGCTTGGTTAGATGTCAAATTTCGTCATATTTATAAGTATAGGCCCTATATTTTTTGTTATCCTTGCATTAATTTTGAAATATTAATTAATTTAAATTAGTGCTGACCCTAGCGATTATTTTACTACTCAAATTCTTTTTATCAGTCCAATAGTTTAGCAAAAATATGAGATCGCCACCCTCATAAAACCCTCTTTCTTAGCACGTGCTATATTTGAAGTGAAAACGATTATTGGATTGCTAAATAAGGCGACGATTATTTCAATAATTGATTAGTTGCGATTGATCGAAATGACTTGTTTCAGCTCTTGTTCAAATCCTACATGAAAGGTGCACTAGTAAAGCTTGTCGCCATGGTGATAGTCTTGAATGTTCCTTGAATTGGTCGCATCCTCTCGGAAAACACACATGTAATGGCCTTACCGTTATTACACATGTATATGACGTGTATCTTAACTCACCTTACTTGTCTCCATGGAGATAAGAAAGCCATTGTGTGGAACATGTGAGGCAAAGCAAAACCTCTCCATGGAAACAAGCAGATGGACCTTCAGAAAAGAAGATACATTGTACACTTTTTTGTTAAGTTAATTAAAAAGTTTAACAAACAGACAATTTTTAGTTCACCGAAACAAAAATAGATACACTTGGAATCATTTACTATCACACATTATAAATTAGAACCAAAAAAAACAAACAAAAAGGAAGAACATTGATGAAAATGTATTTAAAGAAATGTTATTTAATTGTTAAAGTTAGCTGAAGTTTTTAAACTCAAAGGAGAAAGGGCACTGCTCTTGAAACTGTGTGCTTAACTTATCTGAATCCATCACTTGCAGAGCTCTATGGAGAAGAAGAATCATATGTTCTGCGGCGATCTGAATTTGAATGTTGCCTGTTAGAGTTCTTATTGGTCCCGGTGCGGCGTTGGAAAAACAGCTCCCAACATTTATTGTTTCTCTAATACCCCTAAGTTCTTCTTGTTGATAGATGATGCCTTCACTGGCCCAGAGTCTCTCTCTCAATCACATATTTCTCTTGCCGCGGCGAAACGGGAGACGAGGCGCAGTCGAAAATGAGACAGGGGCCGGACCTGGTTTGTGATGCACTGAGGCTCCCAGCTGATCTGCTCTGTGGGCTGTGGTAGTGGATAGAGCTGCATATGTAATTGTAACAGCGCCACTGAAAAACTTCCAGAGGGGGGCCTCTTTGAAGACAGTTGCATCGAACCTGCATAAAAAAATAGCAAAAAAGATATGCGATGGAGTTATTTTGGAATTTAGATGAGCCGACCGCAGGACTGCAGCTTCAATACGTCTACGGGGCTTGGAACTTTTCTTTTTTGGCTATTGACACATTCAGTCCCATTACCCACTTCGACTAGTTGAATTTCATGACTATATTATTGTTGTAAAGGAAACGAAAAACTATTGCGGAACTAGATATTCAAGTAAGAAGGCCTTTACTGAAAAAGTTCAGAATGGTCTTGATCAAAACTAGTATTATTTGACAGGGGTATTGTCAGGGGCAGAATATCAGGACCTGTGGCAGTACTCTGGAGAAAAACTCTTGATGAATGGATTAAAGTTGTCGGACTGGGTGTTGACTGGTGTATTAAATTGCAGTTTACATGTTATAATAAGAACTTTTTCATTTTAATTGTGTACACTCCTTATGATTGTCGACAAAATGAAAATTAATATTTGACTATCTTGCCTTCTTAAATACTTTTGTAGAAAGTTGGGCTTTATCCAGTAAATACATTGTAGAGGACATGAATGCTGACATTGCAGACATGATTTATCTCTTTGTTAAACATATGGTACAGTTTGGTGAGGATCATAACTGTGTCTTGTTTCCAGATCGTAGTTCCATCTCATTGAGGCTTTTAGACCGCTGTATAAGTACATCTGATGCACATATCTCTCTTGGGTCTATGAACATATTATATAATGTGTTTACAGTGGACCACATACCAATCTCTATTAGAATAAATGTTGAACAATTACATGCGTTGTCTACAAATAATGACCCTGTGAACCAAGGACCGAGGAGCTGGACCGCTCGTCCTATTTCACTAAAACAAACAACAGACTAATTATTTAACAGGATTAATTTAGCATATGCAATCCCTCTAATGTGAACCATTAGAGGGATATTTGGGATATGTGCTTTGGACTATCCTTTTAAAAACAATCATGTTAAATGGCCTGGATGGAATAGATATGTAGCTGTGTGTTACAAACAGTCCCAGGAAGGTACAGAAGAGTGGGATTCAGCTCGTATCTGGCAGCTTACAAATGCCAGCTACAAATATGACATTAGGTTTATTTCAAGCAATGAACAAAGTATCAGATCAGATTCATTGGCCATTAAATTTTTATGAAACAGTGTTATGGGTTTCTGGGATGAAGTGCGTGCCCTGCCACGTAGATGGCATCACTGGATCAGACATAGTGGAACGCTGGAGAATGCATTATAGTCTTTTGAATTGTATTTATGCTAGTGATGTTTTTAATGTAGAGATAATTGGTAATGTATTGCTGTAACTGCTCATGATGTGTACCAAGCAAGGTTTACTGTTAAAGGGACAGTAAATATGTCTCATTTTGATGGTTTAATGTACCTTCATTATTTCCAAAGTTACAAGCACCCTAAACATACTATTACATGGTGTATAAGCCTAAACATACTATTACACGGTGTATAAGCCTAAACATACTATTACATGGTGTATAAGCCTAAACACACTATTACACGGTGTATAAGCCTAAACATACTATTACATGGTGTATAAGCCTAAACATACTATTACACGGTGTATAAGCCTAAACATACTATTACATGATGTACAGGCCTAAACATACTATTGCATGGTGTATAAGCCTAAACATACTATTACATGATGTACAGGCCTAAACATACTATTACATGGTGTATAAGCCTAAACATACTATTACATGGTGTATAAGCCTAAATATACTATTACATGGTGTATAAGTCTAAACATACTATTACATGATGTACAGGCCTAAACATACTATTACATGGTGTATAAGTCTAAACATACTATTACATGGTGTATAAGTCTAAACATACTATTACATGGTGTATAAGCCTAAACATACTATTACATGGTGTATAAGTCTAAACATACTTTCACATGGTGTATAGGCCTAAACACACTATTACATGGTGTATAAGTCTAAACATACTATTACATGGTGTATAAGCCTAAACACACTATTACATGGTGTATAAGCCTAAACACACTATTACATGGTGTATAAGTCTAAACATACTATTACATGGTGTATAAGCCTAAACACACTATTACATGGTGTATAGGTCTAAACATACTATTACATGGTGTATAAGCCTAAACACACTATTACATGGTGTATAAGTCTAAACATACTATTACACGGTGTATAAGCCTAAACACACTATTACATGGTGTATAAGCCTAAACACACAATTACATGATGTATAAGCCTAAACATACTATTACATGGTGTATAAGCCTAAACACACTATTACATGGTGTATAAGCCTAAACATACTATTACATGATGTACAGGCCTAAACATACTATTACATGGTGTATAAGCCTAAACATACTATTACATGATGTACAGGCCTAAACATACTATTACATGGTGTATAAGCCTAAACATACTATTACATGATGTACAGGCCTAAACATACTATTACATGGTGTATAAGCCTAAATATACTATTACATGGTGTATAAGCCTAAACACACTATTACATGGTGTATAAGCCTAAACATACTATTACATGATGTATAAGCCTAAACATACTATTACATGGTGTATAAGCCTAAACATACTATTACATGGTGTATAAGCCTAAATATACTATTACATGGTGTATAAGTCTAAACATGCTATTACATGGTGTATAAGCCTAAACATACTATTACATGGTGTATAAGGCTAAACACACTATTACATGGTGTATAAGCCTAAACATACTATTACATGATGTACAGGCCTAAACATACTATTACATGGTGTATAAGCCTAAATATACTATTACATGGTGTATAAGCCTAAACATACTATTACATGGTGTATAAGCCTAAACACACTATTACATGGTGTATAAGCCTAAACATACTATTACATGGTGTATAAGTCTAAACATGCTATTACATGGTGTATAAGCCTAAATATACTATTACATGGTGTATAAGCCTAAACACACTATTACATGGTGTATAAGTCTAAACATGCTATTACATGGTGTATAAGCCTAAACATACTATTACATGGTGTATAAGGCTAAACACACTATTACATGGTGTATAAGCCTAAACATACTATTACATGATGTACAGGCCTAAACATACTATTACATGGTGTATAAGCCTAAACACACTATTACATGGTGTATAAGCCTAAACATACTATTACATGGTGTATAAGTCTAAACATACTATTACATGATGTACAGGCCTAAACATACTATTACATGGTGTATAAGCCTAAACATACTATTACACGGTGTATAAGTCTAAACATATTATTACACGGTGTATACGTCTAAACACACTATTACATGGTGTATACGTCTAAACATACTATTACATGGTGTATAAGCCTAAACATACTATTACATGATGTACAGGCCTAAATATACTATTACATGGTGTATAAGCCTAAACACACTATTACATGGTGTATAAGTCTAAACATACTATTACATGATGTACAGGCCTAAACATACTATTACATGGTGTATAAGCCTAAATATACTATTGCATGGTGTATAAGTCTAAACATACTATTACATGGTGTATAAGCCTAAATATACTATTGCATGGTGTATAAGCCTAAACACACTATTACATGGTGTATAAGTCTAAACATACTATTACATGGTGTATAAGTCTAAACATACTATTCCAGGGTGTATAAGCCTAAACATACTATTACATGGTGTATAAGTCTAAACACACTATTACATGGTGTATAAGTCTAAACATACTATTACATGGTGTATAAGTCTAAACACACTATTACATGGTGTATAAGTCTAAACATACTAATACATGGTGTATAAGCCTAAACACACTATTCCATGGTGTATAAGCCTAAACATACTATTACATGGTGTATAAGCCTAAACACACTATTACATGGTGTATAAGTCTAAACATACTATTACATGGTGTATAAGTCTAAACACACTATTACATGGTGTATAAGTCTAAACATACTATTACATGGTGTATAAGTCTAAACACACTATTACATGGTGTATAAGCCTAAACATACTATTACATGATGTACAGGCCTAAACATACTATTACATGGTGTATAAGCCTAAATATACTATTACATGGTGTATAAGCCTAAACATACTATTACACGGTGTATACGTCTAAACACACTATTACATGGTGTATACGTCTAAACATACTATTACATGGTGTATAAGCCTAAACATACTATTACATGATGTACAGGCCTAAATATACTATTACATGGTGTATAAGCCTAAACACACTATTACATGGTGTATAAGTCTAAACACACTATTACATGGTGTATAAGTCTAAACATACTATTACATGGTGTATAAGTCTAAACATACTATTACATGGTGTATAAGTCTAAACATACTATTACATGATGTACAGGCCTAAACATACTATTACATGGTGTATAAGCCTAAACATACTATTACACGGTGTATAAGTCTAAACATACTATTACACGGTGTATACGTCTAAACACACTATTACATGGTGTATACGTCTAAACATACTATTACATGGTGTATAAGCCTAAACATACTATTACATGATGTACAGGCCTAAATATACTATTACATGGTGTATAAGCCTAAACACACTATTACATGGTGTATAAGTCTAAACACACTATTACATGGTGTATAAGTCTAAACATACTATTACATGATGTATAAGCCTAAACATACTATTACATGATATACAGGCCTAAACATACTATTGCATGGTGTATAAGCCTAAATATACTATTACATGGTGTACAAGTCTAAACATACTATTACATGGTGTATAAGCCTAAATATACTATTACTTGGTGTATAAGCCTAAACATACTATTACATGATGTACAGGCCTAAACATACTATTACATGGTGTATAAGTCTAAACAAACTATTACATGGTGTATAAGCCTAAACACACTATTACATGGTGTACAAGTCTAAACACACTATTACATGGTGTATAAGTCTAAACATACTATTACATGGTGTATAAGTCTAAACATACTATTACATGGTGTATAAGCCTAAACATACTATTACATGGTGTATAGGTCTAAACATACTATTACCTGGTGTATAAGCCTAAACACACTATTACATGGTGTATAAGTCTAAACATACTATTACATGGTGTATAAGCCTAAACACACTATTACATGGTGTATAAGTCTAAACATACTATTACATGGTGTATAAGTCTAAACATACTATTACATGGTGTCTAGGCCTAAAGGCCGTATTATGAAGCTGAAATCATTTAGACACATCAACTCTTCTTGGCCTTTTCCTCCATTGGACACAGGCATAGTCAGGATCATCAGGGTTCAGCAAATACTTCAGAGGTGAGCAGAGTTTTTTTTAAATAGTTGCAGGATTTGTTTTGGGTCTTCTTCCAGGTAGTAGTCACTGGAGCATAATCTCTGATTGGCTGCTGCGCCGCGTCTGCCGCAAAAATGCTCAGCTTTTCAAACTTTTCTGTGTCGGCCGCTCTGGCCGCGCATCCAAAGCGTCCGACGCTGCACCCCCAAAACGCAGGATTCACGCCCCAAAACGCAGGATTCACGCCCCCCAAAACGCAGGATTCACGCAGGATTCACGCCCCAAAACGCAGGATTCACGCCCCAAAACGCAGGATTCACACCCCAAAACACAGGATTCATGCCCCAAAACGCAGGATTCACGCCCCAAAACGCAGGATTCACGTCCCAAAACGCAGGATTCACGCCCCAAAACGCAGGATTTACGCCCCAAAACGCAGGATTCATGCCCCAAAACGCAGGATTCACGCCCCAAAACGCAGGATTCACACCCCAAAATCCAGGATTCACGCCCCAAAACGCAGGATTCACGCCCCAAAACGCAGGATTCACGCAGGATTCACGCCCCAAAACACAGGATTCACGCCCCAAAACGCAGGATTCATGCCCCAAAACGCAGGATTCACGCCCCAAAACGCAGGATTCACGCCCCAAAACACAGGATTCACGCCCCAAAACACAGGAGTCACGATTCACGCCCCAAAACGCAGGATTCACGCAGGATTCACGCCACAAAACGCAGGATTCACGTCCCAAAACGCAGGATTCACGCCCCAAAACGCAGGATTCACGCCCCAAAACGCAGGATTCACGCCGCAAAAACGCTGGACACCCAAGACGTGCATCCACATAGACTTTGAATGTAAACTGGACGCTTTGACGTGGAAGTATGAACTTGTTTATTTGAAGTATTTTAATGATGGTCCGACCTAAAATATGGCATGAAGTTGGGTTTTAGGAATGGTTTATTTCCCCCCCCTATGTCAAATCGGATGTCGGGCCATTTTGATTGATCATGTTATTAGGGATGGCGCCTGTGTGATCGTGGAGAGACCCCTGATAAGACCTGTGGGACTGATGTATTGATGCTGTGCACTTGAAACATGCCACTGTCTCCTCTCCTGGCCATTTGCTTCTGCAGCTGTTTGTCACATGGTGTTCTCCCCGACTCTCTCCTGTCTATCACTCTTGTCCCAGAAGTAAAGGATGGAGCTGGTAGAAGGGGAAGTCTAGACAATTATAGGCCCATTGCACTGGCAAGTAACATGTCCAAAGTCTGTGACAGAATTGCATTTGGTCGATAAAATCCCCAGACAACCAGTTTCACTTTAAATCAAACACGGTACAGATGTTTGCATATTTGCTTTAAAATAAATATTTGGAAATGATAAAAACAACATTTAATCTGTCTGATGTTCTCCATTGATGCATCCAAAGCATTTGACCATCTCAATCATCTGATATGCTCACCAGGTAATGCAGTTGAAATGGGGCTGTAGTGTGTCCGGCCTGGTCAGTTTTGGCAACGGTGTCAGGCAAGAGGAATTCTGTCTCTTGTTTTATTTTTTCTGTATTCGTCTGGGCACCGCCATTCCACCTTATCCTTCTCTCCGACCTCCAGCAAAATGAAGTTGAACATTGGACATTTTACACAAATCAATCGACTTTATAGCATATTATAGCTGCAAGACTTTTCCCTCGTTCTCCATTTAAATGGTGGGAATGACCTGCTGGACGGGAAGTGCGATCCGTGGCAAAAAGAGGGAAAAATGGGAAAAGTGGGCGGGGCAGAATAAGGTCAATACGAATGATCTCTCAGAAGAGCCAGATGCTGTTTGACTGGGTCTACTTTACTGAACCATCTAATGTACAATTCAAGCAGTGCAGGACTCACTCTTCTCAACATCTGCTCCAACTCTGGTGTGGATTTTGATATGAGATTTAATGCCAGTAAAAGTGTCATAATGGTCTGTAGAATGAAGAATAAAGGTATAAAATGTCCTCAATGTGTATTATGCAGCACTTTTGACATTTTATTACTGATAATCTGTCAGATGAGGACGACATCTACAGACAATGTCTCATGATGTATGCACAGGCGCATACTGTACTGCGTTATATACAGCACACCTGCAGCCAAACCACAAAGAGCAGCATACGGAAACTCAGTGTATATCATCATACATGAATACAAGGATTTTATTGAAACGACCGAGATGGGAAAGTGCAAGTCAGCTGTTTGTGTCAGCGTGGATCGTGCAGCCTTGTGCTGTTTCAGAACTCCACTTAACGACTGTGAGAACATTATTATCATAATCTTGAGAAATGTCAGACTCAGTTCCACACGGTTTCAGTCTGAACTGTGGAGACGGCGCAGCTGTTGAGCGTCGTGTGAAGTGTCGAAGAGGTGGTTGTCTTACTGTTTATTTGTGTGTGTTTGTTTTTAGCTCTGGACGTCCGTTATAAAAGTTTGATGATGATGATACATTTATAGAAAATACAGTTCTATTGTCTGTTAGAATATATTTTTTTATCATCATCTGTATGGAGTCATTTCCTTGGTATTGAAATCTAGTTTGAATTGTCACAACATGAAATTAATATGGATGAGTTCTGTTTTAGTTAGATTTGACCCATGGCCAGAGAAACAATTGAATCATAACTTCACTGCTTGATCGTGGCCATAGTTTAAACACTAATTGGCGTGTAACATATCAAAAATAATTGACATGGCCAATAATAATCACATAACACAATCATTAATGTGAGTGTTTTAAATTCACAAGAGAAAACGGATCATCAAAAACACCCGACGACACATTTAATCCTTTAAACTTATCCATCTTGCATTTATTCAATGATCTAACCTGGAACTTGACCTGGTGGCGTCACTTCCTTGTCTCCACGGAGATGGATAAGTGTCATGCCATACTGTGGAACATTGCGGTGTGGGCTAATCGATGGGGACAAGAAGAACTAAGCCCAGGACTAAATCACCTTTAGTATTCATAATGCGGTGCTTTGTTGTAGTTTTGCTTTCCTCCATTTGATGATTCCACTCTCGCTTTTTTCATTTCCAGAGTCCACGGTTTTCTTCCCGGAGCAGAGCCGCGCAGTGGAGGAGGATGTCGGAGAGCTTTTCATCCCGGTTCACCGCAGCGGAGACGTCAGCCAGGAGCTTATGGTGGTCTGCTTCACTCAGCAGGGTGCGGACTAGTCTTTCTCACCTCAGAGCACCCGCTAAGCCTCCATATACTCTCACATTGTCTAAAAGCACCGGCTAAAGCCAGTCACAAATGCTCTCACAAATAACAGTCTGCATCTGAATCAAAACTGGCTTTAAAACCAATAAAAGTTAAAGTGTTTATTGTTAGGATCAATCTCTTCTCGCTCCAAAGTGCATCTGAAAACACTGTAAGGTCTAGTTGAATAATTCAGTTTGCGCACATGTTTTTGTAATACCTCTTGGTGTCGAGCTAGCCCACATATTATTTTGGCTGCCAGTCAGAGCTTGTGAAATTATTATTGAAATTGGTTAAATCACATTCATTATTTTCATTTCATTTTACGTTTTCTCCTCCTCAAATGATGTCTTTAACAAAACAGATGCTATCCATCTTTTACAAATGATCTTATCTTATCAGGCTTTTTCCATTTCTGTTTCTTTCTTTTGGCAAGAACATTCAGAACAGTGAAGATCTTTGTAACAAGAACAAGAACAAGCTGTAATTGTTTTCCTCCACTGGAAACGCCCCCCTGGTTTATCAGAATAATCAGTTTTCTGTTGAGTGGTCATATCCTGTCTCACATTGTGCTTGAATCCTATTTTATAGAGCACAGATTAGCTCAATGAAATCTCTCCTTTGATTAAGGATAAATGGCGGCAGAGGACAGCGCAGGTTCATCTTTCAGAGGCGCAGTAGGGGATGTGACTTCACACCATGTTCTGACATTAACTGAAATACAAGTTTCACCTGAAAGTCGCTCTATTCTTAAAGGTCACATGACATAATGCTGCACAGTGGCTTGAATTTTGATACGCAAAAGTTGGGTTGCTTTTGACTTTTGAACCGTGAAAGGAGGTATATTTTTTAACCGGTCTAACAACTCCGTAGCTCGTACAAACCCTTTGGCACATCGTTAGAATCCACATGCTTTACTGTTTGGCCACTAACACAGATTCGGGACAACTTTTCCAAACAGCCACAGCTCATCCCAAAATGTCAAAGCAACGCCCGTGACAAGATGCACCCTATAATAGATTCTCCTATTCCAGCCACTGCTTTTTTAGTTTTTTATGTTGCCAATACTCACACAATATCAGAGTAAATTAGTTATGTGGCATTTACTCACCATTGGAACATGAATTTTATTCAATTAACTTCGAGTTTGAGTCTGAATTCTTGTTTTTTTACGTCAACAAAGAATAACTTGTTAAAAATGATATCCATTTTCCCCCCTCATATTGATTTATTTTCCAAATTAATCTTCCTAAGTCTGAACTCTGCTCCAAACAATATGTGATATTGCCACAGTATTGGCTGTTTGCCATTAAATAACACCAAGCCAGTAAATACAATCTGCAAACAATTAGATCTTGATTTGATTAAAGTTTCATTAATTGCTCAGCCATACTCAGGCGGTTACTGAATACTTAATTATCATAAAGCAAAGCATTACAAGATACAATAGCATAAGCCCTGAACAGAGCAACATGAATACATATGAAACATTTGAATATAAAGTACAAGTTACTCAGTGTGTTGAAGATATAAACACATATCCTCGTCTGCGTGATTGTTGGTTTTCTGTCTCGTACAGACAGTTGCCAATAACAACTGTACAACAAATACTGCAGAGAAAGGACAAATTCCAAACCACAGTTCACAAAATGTATTACTCCTGTTTAGTTGAAGCATTGAAACATTGACTTTAAAATCAAGTTAGTTCATCTAAAAGTAAATGACACTGAAATAATAAATACATTAGCATTAAAATCCTCATATTGCACGAAGGACATATGTATTTGTGTATGTCACACCGGAGTATAAGTCGCACCAGTCAAAAGATGCATAATAGAGAAGAAAAAAACATATATAAGTTGCGCTGGAGCATAAGTATATAAGTATAAGTATGAAAAAACTAAAAAAAAGCAACTTATACTCCGGAAAATACTTTTTATAAACTTATACCTAGTTTGTAAGAGAACTAAACCTTTCTTTGTCAAAATGTGAATATGTTTTGCTCAGGTTCTGCCCTCGGGACCGTCCCGACCACAGTGCTGTCCTACTCAGACTACATCTCCCGTCCCGAGGAGCACAGCAGCCTGGTGCGATTCGACAGAGGCGAGCGGGAGAAGCATTGTCGCGTGATGATCATCGACGACTCCTTGTACGAGGCAGACGAGAGCTTCAACGTCACCCTGTCGCTGCCTGTCGGGGGCAGACTGGGCACGCACTACTCCACCTCCAGAGTCACCATTGTGCAGGACGCAGACGACGGTAACGGCCTTTAAAACTCTAAAGCAAGTTTGAATAAGTCATATGTTGTGTGGCCTTTAGTGCATTTGATTTGAAGTAGTCGTGCCAAAGCAGGATTTGTTTTCATCTTATCTACTGACCTTTAGCTCATTTTAATCACTTTGATAATTGAAGGATGATATTGTAGGCGGTGATATTTCATTTTGAAAGCCTTTTTGACATTTCAGACCCCATATATGAGTGTGTTTGGGGTTACTGCGCTGATTAGACTTCTTCTTGCTGATGATGAAAGTTAAACTTGAAGTTTGGGGGTTGTCATGGAATTGAGACATGCACCGATGCTATTCCGTAACACATCGAGAACACAATTCAACTTAGAATATGAAACGACACAGAAATATCAGACATTTGTATGGCATGCTTGGGAGAAAACGCCGGGACTGATCACGCAGGCTGTGGTACGCAGCCTGCGTGATCCTCCTGCGTCTCACCCCGTTTTTTCCCATGCAGGTTGGTTTTATTAGATATTCTGGAATAGGCGGGTCACATTTCTCATTGGTCAGCTTCACATCAAGGCACTTGTTTTACAGCTGGTATTTTTCCTAGAGATCAAGCCTTGGGTAAACATTACCCAAACTCCTCTGGGCTGTCATCCCCTGGGGCAACATTCTTTGGCCCATCTTTACGACCCCTTCACAAATGCAGTTTGTCACACACCCGTTCTTCTCTTAGACTAATGATGCAGATAAAATATCACTATTATGCAGATAAAATACATCACAGAAATATAATCATATATTCACATTTTATCACTGGGGTAAATTCACAGCCAATGTCTCCTTCTGGCAATTTTGACCATTTAAAAGTTTGAATATTTTGTTTTAAACTCAATTGTTCTCTGAATTGGTCGCGATTTTACAACACTCAGAATCCCATTGCCAGTGGATATGTTTGGCCTTATCCCTCAAAACGTATTGATCCAACATTTCAAATCCACTCCACAAATAGATGAATGTCTTAATAATACAAGGCCGATTTGTTCACAAACAAATTCAAATTGCTTTACAGAACAGTGAAAAAAGCATTCAAATCGTATTACAACAATACAGAACAAATAAAAAGGCTCTAACATGTCTTAATGCTTTAAAAAAAACTAGAAAATCTGTCTCTTTTTTATCAACCTTGCTAATTGCCTGTACAGCCCGACTACAATCAGCGAACATTTAACCTGCTTGATGTGGCGTTGCCCACCTCACATGCAAGTCGCCGCTAATGATGTGGCGTGGAAAAAAGCAGGTCATTTGTTGAGCGCTGATTGGCATTTATAGCACATTTATTCTTAATCCCCGGCTCCAGCGCGGCAGAGAGTATTTAAAGCGAGCCGTGATTCCAGTTTCATCCCTGGCGATGTCTTAATGAGCGTTGCTTACCTCATGTTGAGTGATAGAGATGAGAGTTGAAACGCCGTGACACCGAGCGCCCCCTTTGGCTCATATTCAGGTCTAAACTGTTTTGCTCTGTCTAATTATACAAGATATCCCACATACAGTCCAATGGGGACTGGTGTGCCGTGTCCCCAGCCTAAGTCGCATATGGACGAGATCGCAAACTTGATTAGCGGAATGTGTAGAGTAATTCTGGGACATCAGAGCCGCAGGGAGAGAAGTACAGACTATATCCAATTGATTTACTGTAGAGGCGAAATTAAATGTCTGCTCTGCTTATAGGGTTTCCGCTGTAAGCGTCGTGATATCATGTTCAGGTCTGCGTCAGCCTGGTCCAGTTACCGGAATATTCCGTCTCCGGAGCAAACGCTAACGGTTGACATTGTTTGCTCTTTTCCCCCTATGGCATTTATAGATCATATTTTACACAAACAGTTAAATCATCTTAGAAATGTGTCCTTTGGCCTCCTGTTCAACACTGCAGAACTGATGAGCTTCGACTCGTGTCATGGAATTAGACATACACCCGATGCTATTCCTTAACACATTGAGAACACAATTCAACTTAGAATATTAAACGACACAGAAACATCAGACATTTGTGTGGCATGCATGGGAGAAAACGCGGGGACTGTGTCAGCCAGGCCGTTGTAAGGAGCCTGGCTGACCCTCCTGCGTCTCACCCCCGCGTCTCACCTCGTTTTTTCCCATGCTGGTTGGTTTTATTAGATATTCTGGAAAAGGCGGGTCACATTTCTCATTGGTCAGCCTCACATCAAGGCACTTGGTATTTTTCCGTAGAGATCAAGCCTTGGGTAAACATTACCCAGACTCCTCTGGGTTATCACCCCCCCTAGGGTAAACATCCTTTGGCCCATCTTTACGACCCCTTCACAAACAAATGCTGTCACACACCCGTTCTTCTCATAGACTAATGATGCAGATAAAATATCACTATTATGCAGATAAAATACATCACAGAAATATAATCATATATTCACATTTTATCACAACTCGACAGTTCATTTTTACAGTAATAGCAATAATCGTAGATGTAGAGCAGTGGGCGGAAAAGGGGGGTAGGTGAAAACAGGGATTTTCTGAACTATAAAGCCTTAAAAACTGCGTAATGCGAGATTATTCAAACATGCAAGATAGAAATTGTACTCAATACGTTGTCTTTAATCCTTAATATTCTTTCTGTTGTTCTTTTTCTGCTCCATCTTCTCTTTTGTTGCTATAAAATCTTTGATCGTCCTCTTGGTTTCCCGCGTTCTAACCTTAGCATTTTGTGGATATTAGTATATTAGCATATTAGCAATTCATTAGTTCTCTAATAGTTCTCAAAATCTCAACTATGAAGACAAAGCTTAAACACGTTAATAGGTTGTGGTCATGACATTTGAGAGTTAGAATTTCATAACTCTGCCAGTTTTGTAACGAACCGCCGTCCTTTGTGCTCACAGAGCGGCCGTGTAAATATGGACCCGTAAATTGCCGTACGGTGGTTAAATGGCAAATTCTAACTGCACAATTTTGACCTGCCCTCCAGCTTATTTTTCAACTATGAAACCCAACTCAACCTATTGATTGACCACCTCCTGTGCCACGTCCAGCAATCTCCGTCCAGCCTTTCCCACCAAAACATGGATTTGTCACTGCGGTGTACGTTTCTAATCCTATCCATCCTCGCCACTCACAATAACAGTCTTTTGCGTCCTCTTTTCACAAATGTAAACGTTTTCTTGGTCTTCTTCTGGGTCTCCCGTCTTGACACTTTCCCTTTCATTCTTTCTTTCTTTCTTTTTTAACCAATATATTTACAATTTGCCATTTTCTAGCCAAACTCTGACTCCTAAAATCGAGCGGTTCATCTGTTATTGAGAATCCACTCTCGCCAGAACCTCAATACCTATAGCAATTCTACCTCTTCTCTGCTGCTAAAGACTTTTAAAACATAATATAGCGACAGATAGACTTGGGCAGAGGTCAGGGGAACCGTTCATATCTCATTCGTGCAAAGTTGCTATTAACTTTGGTCGGAGTGCTGTTTTCAGGCAATCAATTGACAGATGAATATGATTAGCATTAGCGCTGAAAGTTAATGATTGCCTTCATCCTGCAAAGACATCACTTGAGCGTGATCGATTTCCCACATTCAAATTCCAGTTGAAAGTTCTGGCGGCGCATATATATATATATATATATCTAAATATAGCTAAATTTGTACCTCAAAGACGTTGCAAGCCTCTCCCGGTCCAGTTAAAACACCCCATTTTCTCCTCTCCTATCTTCTACCCCATTTTCCACATCCATTAGGAAAGATGTGGTTCAGAGATGACAGCTTGATAAATAACACAATGACAGCTTACTAAGGAGGACTCACTTAGGGTTACAAAACAATAGTTCCGCGTCAGACAGGAGAGCGCGTACACTCGGGAGTCATCGGGGGGCTAGTTAACAAGCCACATGACGCGCTGTCAAAGAGTTAGTACATTTTGTCAGAAGACTTCAGTGGCGGTGCGCAGTTCAAAGGGATGGAAATGTGTTTGTGAAACTCCAGAGAG
>NW_027315779.1:7668972-7698972 GCF_026437365.1 Eucyclogobius newberryi
GAAAAACAATTAAAATCTGCTACAGGATAAAAAATAGGATATAAGATAAAAAAAAAAAAAATAGACTTACTATGTAGACAAATTTACAGTTGAATTTGTGAGTCAACATAATCCACAGCGGCCACAGAAATGGTGCTTTTCGGTTGCAAATGCATCATTCAAGACATGTTTTTTTTGACTGGCTACATGACCAAACAAGCTTTTTACATCCCTCCTCACACCGACCTGTTCCCATATTTCACCCTGTGCACCCTGGGACGTCTTATGTTTTTTTCCACTTGTGTCAAATAAGCACCTTCGCCCATAACACGAGTACAGAACTGTGCGGTCTGAAATTACCGTGCGGAAGATAAAAGCGGCAGAAAGGAGCATCACTTAGGTCTTGTTAGTCACATCCTTCTCCAGCCGCGCTCCGAGGACAGCTGAGAATGCTCTGTAAACTGTATTTAACGACGCACTGACACACAAAAAGAATCGCTGCTCGCTACACACACGCGCAGGTTCAGTAATTATCACAATCTTGCTTTGCACCTTAACAGCCCTCACACGCTGTTAAGTGCTAAAGCTAAGTGGTGAATATGTGCGGGCCCCGGGGGCAGAGTGGATGCACTCGTCACTCACAGGTTTAGACATGTGCCGACGTGCAGAGTAGTCGTGGTTTCCTGTTTGTGGTCAGAATGATGGTGCCTTAAACACAGAGGGGCATTGTCATTGTCAGCACCTGTAGGTCTGTTTAGTACGGCTTGTTTTGGATAAAAATGTGAGCGAAACGTTTCATTTTAGGAGCAAAGACTGTGGGTTGTGATGGTGGTTTAAGCAGTAGTTCTAACGGTTGTAGTTGGGCTGCACAATTTTGCGATTTGTGTTTTAAAGTCAGGATTCAATTCACGATCTTCAAACACCTCCATGGGCTTTAGCATCTGCGACAAGACTGACATTTTAACTGCTAAACAAAACAGAAGAATCCAAGCTGTTTCACGTTTCACAACTTTAAACTTTAAACCCTTTTCCCCCTAAATAGACAGGATATTCTGTCCAAATCTCTGAGATTTGGTAATTGCTTCACTTCAAATTGCGATTTCGACTTGATTGCGATACATTGTGCTGCCCTACAGTATTATGAGCTTCATAAAGTCTAATTGTGATCTGAAGTTACTGCTCCATAATCTAACACTGGTAATTTAGGCAGTCAAATTGTGGTGGAAGCAATTAGCAAAGGCGTTTTGGCCATGGGCTGTAGCAATAGTAGCAGTAGTTGAAGCAGTAATCGTAGTAATAAAGGTAGTAGTAGCAGTAGTTGAAGCAGTAATCGTAGTAATAAAGGTAGTAGTAGCAGTAGTTGAAGCAGTAATCGTAGTAATAAAGGTAGTAGTAGCAGTAGTTGAAGCAGTAATCGTAGTAATAAAGGCAGTAGTAGCAGTAGTAGCAGTAGTTGAAGCAGTAATCGTAGTAATAAAGGTAGTAGTAGCAGTAGTTGAAGCAGTAATCGTAGTAATAAAGGCAGTAGTAGCAGTAGTTGAAGCAGTAATCGTAGTAATAAAGGTAGTAGTAGCAGTAGTTGAAGCAGTAATCGTAGTAATAAAGGCAGTAGTAGCAGTAGTAGCAGTAGTTGAAGCAGTAATCGTAGTAATAAAGGCAGTAGTAGCAGTAGTTGAAGCAGTAATCGTAGTAATAAAGGTAGTAGTAGCAGTAGTTGAAGCAGTAATCGTAGTAATAAAGGCAGTAGTAGCAGTAGTAGCAGTAGTTGAAGCAGTAATCGTAGTAATAAAGGTAGTAGTAGCAGTAGTTGAAGCAGTAATCGTAGTAATAAAGGCAGTAGTAGCAGTAGTTGAAGCAGTAATCGTAGTAATAAAGGTAGTAGTAGCAGTAGTTGAAGCAGTAATCGTAGTAATAAAGGCAATAGTAGCAGTAGTAGCAGTAGTTGAAGCAGTAATCGTAGTAATAAAGGTAGTAGTTGGAGCAGTAATCGTAGTAATAAAGGTAGTAGTTGAAGCAGTAATCGTAGTAATAAAGGCAGTAGTAGCAGTAGTAGCAGTAGTTGAAGCAGTAATCGTAGTAATAAAGGTAGTAGTTGGAGCAGTAATCGTAGTAATAAAGGCAGTAGTAGCAGTAGTAGCAGTAGTTGAAGCAGTAATCGTAGTAATAAAGGTAGTAGTTGCAGTAGTTGAAGCAGTAATCGTAGTAATAAAGGCAGTAGTAGCAGTAGTTGAAGCAGTAATCGTAGTAATAAAGGTAGTAGTAGCAGTAGTTGAAGCAGTAATCGTAGTAATAAAGGTAGTAGTAGCAGTAGTTGAAGCAGTAATCGTAGTAATAAAGGCAGTAGTAGCAGTAGTTGAAGCAGTAATCGTAGTAATAAAGGCAGTAGTAGCAGTAGTAGCAGTAGTTGAAGCAGTAATCGTAGTAATAAAGGCAGTAGTAGCAGTAGTAGCAGTAGTTGAAGCAGTAATCGTAGTAATAAAGGTAGTAGTTGGAGCAGTAATCGTAGTAATAAAGGTAGTAGTTGAAGCAGTAATCGTAGTAATAAAGGCAGTAGTAGCAGTAGTAGCAGTAGTTGAAGCAGTAATCGTAGTAATAAAGGTAGTAGTTGGAGCAGTAATCGTAGTAATAAAGGCAGTAGTAGCAGTAGTAGCAGTAGTTGAAGCAGTAATCGTAGTAATAAAGGTAGTAGTTGCAGTAGTTGAAGCAGTAATCGTAGTAATAAAGGCAGTAGTAGCAGTAGTTGAAGCAGTAATCGTAGTAATAAAGGTAGTAGTAGCAGTAGTTGAAGCAGTAATCGTAGTAATAAAGGCAGTAGTAGCAGTAGTTGAAGCAGTAATCGTAGTAATAAAGGTAGTAGTTGTAGTAGTTGAAGCAGTAATCGTAGTAATAAAGGTAGTAGTTGCAGTAGTTGAAGCAGTAATCGTAGTAATAAAGGTAGTAGTTGCAGTAGTTGAAGCAGTAATCGTGGTAATAAAGGCAGTAGTAGCAGTAGTTGAAGCAGTAATCGTAGTAATAAAGGCAGTAGTAGCAGTAGTAGCAGTAGTTGAAGCAGTAATCGTAGTAATAAAGATAGTAGTTGGAGCAGTAATCGTAGTAATAAAGGTAGTAGTTGAAGCAGTAATCGTAGTAATAAAGGCAGTAGTAGCAGTAGTAGCAGTAGTTGAAGCAGTAATCGTAGTAATAAAGGTAGTAGTTGGAGCAGTAATCGTAGTAATAAAGGCAGTAGTAGCAGTAGTAGCAGTAGTTGAAGCAGTAATCGTAGTAATAAAGGTAGTAGTTGGAGCAGTAATCGTAGTAATAAAGGTAGTAGTAGCAGTAGTTGAAGCAGTAATCGTAGTAATAAAGGCAGTAGTAGCAGTAGTTGAAGCAGTAATCGTAGTAATAAAGGTAGTAGTAGCAGTAGTTGAAGCAGTAATCGTAGTAATAAAGGCAATAGTAGCAGTAGTAGCAGTAGTTGAAGCAGTAATCGTAGTAATAAAGGTAGTAGTTGAAGCAGTAATCGTAGTAATAAAGGCAGTAGTAGCAGTAGTAGCAGTAGTTGAAGCAGTAATCGTAGTAATAAAGGTAGTAGTTGGAGCAGTAATCGTAGTAATAAAGGCAGTAGTAGCAGTAGTAGCAGTAGTTGAAGCAGTAATCGTAGTAATAAAGGTAGTAGTTGCAGTAGTTGAAGCAGTAATCGTAGTAATAAAGGCAGTAGTAGCAGTAGTTGAAGCAGTAATCGTAGTAATAAAGGTAGTAGTAGCAGTAGTTGAAGCAGTAATCGTAGTAATAAAGGCAGTAGTAGCAGTAGTTGAAGCAGTAATCGTAGTAATAAAGGTAGTAGTTGCAGTAGTTGAAGCAGTAATCGTAGTAATAAAGGTAGTAGTTGCAGTAGTTGAAGCAGTAATCGTAGTAATAAAGGTAGTAGTTGCAGTAGTTGAAGCAGTAATCGTAGTAATAAAGGTAGTAGTTGCAGTAGTTGAAGCAGTAATCATAGTAATAAAGGCAGTAGTAGCAGTAGTTGAACCAGTAATCGTAGTAATAAAGGTAGTAGTAGCAGTAGTAGCAGTAGTTGAAGCAGTAATCGTAGTAATAAAGGTAGTAGTTGCAGTAGTTCAGGCATGTCCAAACTAGGGCCCGGGGGCCAAATGCGGCCCTCAGACCAATTTTTGTTGGCCCTCCAGCTTCCTGCTATGTCGGCCCAAACAACAAAGCTAGTACTTTTTACTGTGAAATTGGGAACATTCTGGCATATTGATGTTATACCAACCTAATATTAATTTTCCAAGTCTAATTAAAGGTGTGGAGGCTCATCGCGATTACATCAAATGCAAAATTTCGAATTATTCACTTTGTCATTCAACAAATTCGACATTGTCAAGTTGTTTGTGGCCCTCTGCCCCGTTTAAGTTTCAAAATGCGGTCCTTGGTGAAAAAAGTTTGGACACCCCTGCAGTAGTTGAAGCAGTAATCGTAGTAATAAAGGCAGTAGTAGCAGTAGTTGAAGCTGTAATCGTAGTAATAAAGGCAGTAGTAGCAGTAGTTGAAGCTGTAATCTTAGTAACAAAGGTAGTAGGAGCAGTAGTAGCAGTAGTTGAAGCAGTAATCGTAGTAATAAAGGCAGTAGTAGCAGTAGTTGAAGCTGTAATCGTAGTAATAAAGGTAGTAGTAGCAGTAGTTGAAGCAGTAATCGTAGTAATAAAGGTAGTAGTAGCAGTAGTTGAAGCAGTAATCGTAGTAATAAAGGCAGTAGTAGCAGTAGTTGAAGCAGTAATCGTAGTAATAAAGGTAGTAGTTGCAGTAGTTGAAGCAGTAATCGTAGTAATAAAGGTAGTAGTTGCAGTAGTTGAAGCAGTAATCGTAGTAATAAAGGTAGTAGTTGCAGTAGTTGAAGCAGTAATCGTAGTAATAAAGGCAGTAGTAGCAGTAGTTGAAGCATTAATCTTAGTAATAAAGGTAGTAGTAGCAGTAGTAGCAGTAGTTGAAGCAGTAATCGTAGTAATAAAGGTAGTAGTAGCAGTAGTTGAAGCAGTAATCGTAGTAATAAAGGCAGTAGTAGCAGTAGTTGAAGCAGTAATCGTAGTAATAAAGGTAGTAGTTGCAGTAGTTGAAGCAGTAATCGTAGTAATAAAGGTAGTAGTTGCAGTAGTTGAAGCAGTAATCGTAGTAATAAAGGCAGTAGTAGCAGTAGTAGCAGTAGTTGAAGCAGTAATCGTAGTAATAAAGGTAGTAGTTGCAGTAGTTGAAGCAGTAATCGTAGTAATAAAGGCAGTAGTAGCAGTAGTTGAAGCATTAATCTTAGTAATAAAGGTAGTAGTAGCAGTAGTAGCAGTAGTTGAAGCAGTAATCGTAGTAATAAAGGTAGTAGTAGCAGTAGTTGAAGCAGTAATCGTAGTAATAAAGGCAGTAGTAGCAGTAGTTGAAGCAGTAATCGTAGTAATAAAGGTAGTAGTTGCAGTAGTTGAAGCAGTAATCGTAGTAATAAAGGTAGTAGTTGCAGTAGTTGAAGCAGTAATCGTAGTAATAAAGGCAGTAGTAGCAGTAGTAGCAGTAGTTGAAGCAGTAATCGTAGTAATAAAGGTAGTAGTTGGAGCAGTAATCGTAGTAATAAAGGTAGTAGTTGAAGCAGTAATCGTAGTAATAAAGGCAGTAGTAGCAGTAGTAGCAGTAGTTGAAGCAGTAATCGTAGTAATAAAGGTAGTAGTTGGAGCAGTAATCGTAGTAATAAAGGCAGTAGTAGCAGTAGTAGCAGTAGTTGAAGCAGTAATCGTAGTAATAAAGGTAGTAGTTGCAGTAGTTGAAGCAGTAATCGTAGTAATAAAGGCAGTAGTAGCAGTAGTTGAAGCAGTAATCGTAGTAATAAAGGTAGTAGTAGCAGTAGTTGAAGCAGTAATCGTAGTAATAAAGGCAGTAGTAGCAGTAGTTGAAGCAGTAATCGTAGTAATAAAGGTAGTAGTTGTAGTAGTTGAAGCAGTAATCGTAGTAATAAAGGTAGTAGTTGCAGTAGTTGAAGCAGTAATCGTAGTAATAAAGGTAGTAGTTGCAGTAGTTGAAGCAGTAATCGTGGTAATAAAGGCAGTAGTAGCAGTAGTTGAAGCAGTAATCGTAGTAATAAAGGCAGTAGTAGCAGTAGTAGCAGTAGTTGAAGCAGTAATCGTAGTAATAAAGATAGTAGTTGGAGCAGTAATCGTAGTAATAAAGGTAGTAGTTGAAGCAGTAATCGTAGTAATAAAGGCAGTAGTAGCAGTAGTAGCAGTAGTTGAAGCAGTAATCGTAGTAATAAAGGTAGTAGTTGGAGCAGTAATCGTAGTAATAAAGGCAGTAGTAGCAGTAGTAGCAGTAGTTGAAGCAGTAATCGTAGTAATAAAGGTAGTAGTTGGAGCAGTAATCATAGTAATAAAGGTAGTAGTAGCAAGAGTAGCAGTAGTTGAAGCAGTAATCGTAGTAATAACGGCAGTAGTAGCAGTAGTAGCAGTAGTTGAAGCAGTAATTGTAGTAATAAAGGTAGTAGCTGCAGTAGTTGAAGCAGTAATCGTAGTAATAAAGGTAGTACTAGCAGTAGTTGAAGCAGTAATCGTAGTAATAAAGGCAGTAGTAGCAGTACTTGAAGCAGTAATCGTAGTAATAAAGGCAGTAGTAGTTATAGGTGCTCAGGGCTTCAGAAGCCTCTTATGATGACAACAAAAGCAAGGCCGTTTACGTCGCCCGGATCGGCGTCACCGGGGCCCCATCCTGGAGCCAGGCCTGGGATGGGTGCTCCATGGCGAGCGCCTGGTGGCCGGGTCTTACCCCACGGGGCCCGGCCGGGCACAGCCCGAAAGAGCGACGTGGGGCCGCCCTCCCGTGGGCCCACCCTCCCGTGGGCCCACCACCCGTAGGAGGATCCATAAGGGGCCGGTGCAGAGATCTGGGCGGCAGTCGACGGCAGGGGCCTCGGCGACCAGATCTCCAGACACAGAGACTAACTCTGGGGACATGGAATGTCACCTCGCTGGGGGGGAAAGAGCCTGAGCTTGTGCGAGAGGTTGAGCGATACCGACTAGATATAGTCGGCCTCACCTCCACGCAGCACAGTTTGGGCTCTGGAATCCATCTCCTCGAGAGGGGCTGGGCGCTCCACTTCTCTGGTGTTGCCCGCGGGGAGAGGCGGCGGGCTGGTGTGGGCTTGCTTATAGCCCCTCAGCTCAGCCGCCACGTGTTGGAGTTTACCCCAGTGAACGAGAGGGTCGCATCCTTCCGCCTTCGGGTGGGGGACAGGTCTCTCACTGTACCGCCACAACAGTGTCCTTGGGAGGGGTATTGGACAGTGCACCGACCGGGGACTCCGTTGTTCTACTGGGGGACTTCAACGCCCACGTGGGCAATGACAGTGACACCTGGAGAGGGGTGATCGGGAAGAGGGGCTTCCCCCGATCTGAACCCGAGCGGTGTTCAGTTATTGGACTTCTGTGCTAGCCATGGATTGTCCATAACGAACACCATGTTCAAGCACAAGGGTGTCCATCAGTGCACATGGCACCAGGACACCCTAGGCCGGAGGTCAATGATCTACTTTGTTGTCGTGTCATCTGACCATCTGACCGGCCGCGTGTCTTGGACACTCGGGTGAAGAGAGGGGCAGAGTTGCCAACCGATCACCACCTGGTGGTGAGCTGGATCCGCTGGCGGAGGAGGAAGCCGGACAGACTTGGCAGACCCAAACGCATTGTGAGGGTCTGTTGGGAACGTCTAGTGGAAGAAGGAGGCCTATCAGGCCATTCTGGCTTGTAGGTCTCCGGAGGTCATCGACGGGTATCGGCCGGCAGGCCAAGCGAGCCGCGGCTCGTGCTGTCACAGAGGCAAAAACCCGGGCCTGGGAGGAGTTCGGGGAGGCCATGGAGGAGGACTATCGGTCGGCACCAAAGAAATTCTGGCAAACCGTCCGGCGCCTCAGGACGGGGAAGCAGTGTCTCACCAACACCGTTTACGGTGCGGGTGGAGGCCTGCTGACCTCGACTGGGGATGTCGTCGGACGGTGGAAGAAATACTTTGAGGATCTCCTTAATCCCTCAGTCACGTCTTCCGAAGATGAAGTAGAGACCGGGGACTCGGAGGCTGGCTCATCCTCACCCAAGCTGAAGTCACTGAGGTTGTTCGCAAACTCCTCGGTGGCAGGGCTCCGGGGGTGGATGAGATCCGCCCTGAGCACCTAAAGTATCTGGATTTTGTAGGACTGTCTTGGTTGACACGTCTCTGCAACATCGCGTGGCGGTTGGGGACCGTGCCTCTGGACTGGCAGACCGGGGTGGTGGTCCCTCGGTTCAAGAAGGGGGACCGGAGGGTGTGTTCCAACTACAGAGGGATCACACTCCTCAGCCTCCCGGGTAAGGTCTATTCCAAGGTACTGGAGAGGAGAATCCGACCGATAGTCGAACCTCGGATTCAGGAGGAGCAGAGTGGTTTTCGTCCCGGTCGTGGAACACTGGACCAGCTCTATACCCTCCATCGGGTGCTCGAGGGTTCATGGGAGTTTGCCCAACCAGTCCACATGTGCTTTGTGGATCTGGAGAAGGCTTTCGACCGTGTCCCTCGGGGTGTCCTTTGGGGGGTCCGGGGCCCTTTGCTCAGGGCTGTCCGGTCAATACAATATATGACCGGAGCAGGAGCTGTGTTCGCATTGCCGGCAGTAAGTCAGACCTGTTCCCAGTGCATGTTGGACTCCGCCAGGGCTGCCCTTTGTCACCGGTTCTGTTCATAATTTTTATGGACAGAATTTCTAGGCGCAGTCAGGGGTCGGAGGGTGTCCGGTTTGGGGACCACAGGATCTCATCTCTGCTGTTTGCAGATGATGTTGTCCTGATGGCTCCATCAAACCCGGACCTGCAACATGCACTGGGACGGTTTGCAGCCGAGTGTGAATCGGCTGGGATGAGAATCAGCACCTCCAAATCCGAGGCCATGGTTCTCGACCGGAAAAAGGTGGCTTGCCCTCTTCAGGTGGGTGGGGAGTCCTTGCCCCAAGTGGAGGAGTTCAAGTATCTCTCGGTCTTGTTCACGAGTGAGGGAAGGATGGAGCGTCAGATCGACAGGTGGATCGGTGCAGCGGCTGCAGTGATGCAGTCGTTGCATCGGACTGTTGTGGTGAAGAGGGAGCTGAGCCGAAAGGCAAAGCTCTCTATTTACCGGTCGGTCTACGTTCTGACCTCACCTATGGTCATGAGCTTTGGGTAGTGACCGAAAGAACAAGATCGCGGATACAAGCGGTCGAAATGAGTTTCCTCCGCCGTGTGGCTGGGCGCTCCCTTAGAGATAAGGTGAGGAGCTCGGTCACACGGGGGGAGCTCGGAGTAGAGCCGCTGCTCCTCCAGGTCGAGAGGAGCCAGCTGAGGTGGCTCGGGCATCTGTTCCGGATGCCTCCTGGGCGCCTCCCTCGGGAGGTGTTTCAGGCATGTCCCACCGGGAAGAGGCCCCGGGGAAGACCCAGGACACGCTGGAGAGACTATGTCTCTCGGCTGGCCTGGGAACGCCTCGGGATCCCCCCGGAGGAGTTAGAGGAAGTGTCTGGGGAGAAGGAAGTATGGGAGTCCCTGCTCAGACTGCTGCCCCCGCGACCCGGCCCCGGATAAAGCGGCAGAAGATGGATGGATGGATAGTTATAGGTGCAGGATCAACAGATGACAGGCAGATAACACAAGAGTTTAGCTTTTTCATACAATAAACGCATGTGCATTTTGCTTGGTTCTGCACATCACATGATGCACTCGCTGTGTTCATAAAACCCTTTAAAGAAATAACATGTCTACACTCAAAAACAATCCCTGACTTCCTGTTCGGGGCGGCCCACACGTCGACAGCACAGGAAGGGTCAGATGTGTCTATGTTTTTCCTCCTACACAATTATAGTTGAGTGTCAATATCACATTTGCATCTCGGTGGTGTGCAACGTGCTGCTGCTGCTAAGTGTGTGGGAGTAGAACTGTAGCAGGGATCTTCATATGTCAAATGTACTCTGCACCTTTGGCTGTCAATCAATCAATCAAAACATAACTTCTGGGGTTTGTCTTTCCTTCAGGCCTTTCCCTTTTCGGCTCTTCCCTGCAGTGATATGCATATTGATAGCCTGCTTTAGTATTATGCAGTTTTCTTGGCTACGGACTCTCACACGGTGGTTTTATGATCAAAAGATTATGTTATTGAAATAATAAAGCTGTATTCGGAGGAAGTGCACAACTGCAGATTCCTTCCAAATTCATAAAAAGTCAAAGATCATATTTAGAAGGAAAGTTTTTTTTTAATTACATTCAAATTAAATAATTTTGTCTTATTATTCACTAAAACAAATCACTTTTAAAGACGTTAATTGTTGCTTATTGTCTCACAGTGAAAATGAGCATAATTTTCCAGTTCACAGTGTCAGAATACAAAAAAATGTCAAAATCAATTTCAGTTCATAGGAAAAAGCTCAATATCGATGTTGATACCTTAACGATACCTAATTAAAAACCCTCAGTAGAAGGGGACGACTAATTGTAGTATTAGTCTCTGGGTTTTGGACACAAAAGTCATCATTGGTCTTGACAATTTGGGAAAGATTTGCTTGACAACTGTAATTTCTGAAACTAATTTACCGACCAAATGTTCACAGCTGCTTCAAACGACGTAGAATTAAAAATATATTTGTCACTGAAATGAATGTGTTATTTCTGGATTATACGTCTCACCTTAAACAAAGAGATTAAAACAGACGCGGCAGCACTTTTATTTCCCTCAGTTGTTTAGGCTTAAGACAGTGAGAAGCTGATCCACACACACACACAGACACACACACACACACACACGCACACAGACACACACACACACACACACACACAGACACACACACACACACACACAGACACACACACACACACACACAGACACAGACACACACACACACAGACACACACACACACACACACACACTCACACACACACAGACACACACACAGACACAGACACACACACACACACACACACACACACCTACACACACACACACCTACACACACACACACACACACAGACACACACACAGACACACACACACACACACCTACACACACACACACACACACACAGACACACACACACAGACACACACACAGACACACACACACACACACCTACACACACATGCACGCACGCACACACACACACACAGACACACACACACACACACACACCTGCACACACACGCACGCACGCAGCTACACACACCTACACACACACACGCACGCACGCACGCACACACACACCAACACACACACACACCAACACACACACACACACACAGACACACACACAGACACACACACACACACACACAGACACACACACACAGACACACACACACACACCTACACACACATGCACGCACGCACACACACACACACAGACACACACACACAGACACACACACACACCTGCACACGCACGCACGCACGCAGCTACACACACCTACACACACGCACGCACGCACGCACACACACACCAATACACACACACACACACCAACACACACACACACAGAAACACACACACACCAACACACACACACACACACACACACACACACACACCAACATACATACACACATACACACACAAATCCACATCTGTTTTCCGCTGCACCTAGAGCAAGTTCCTGTCCTGAAGAATGATAACAATGAAGGCGGGACAGGGGCCGGTGGAGAGGTCAAAGGTCGCCGCCGCCCTGCAGTTTAATTCAGACTAATGGACTGCCTCGCGCTGACCTCGGCGTGTGTGGCGTCTGTTTGAACAATGAGAGCTCTCCCAAGTTCAGGGTGGCTCCGGTGGTCTCTCAGCGGCCCGTAAGGACAGGATATATGTATAGTGTTTGTGTGGTGCTGGTTGTTGTTGTTTTTGTTGTTGTTGTTGACGACAGTTCAGCAGGAGAGCGACAGGAGCAAGGACGCTGTTCACTTACATGGCAGAAATGACCACACAGTCGTCAGTCGTCAGGGATTTGTTTTCAGAAGCAACTTTGAGTGTGTCTTTGTGTGTAGTGTGCATACTTGATACTCAATACCAACGCTTTATAGTATAGTTTGGATACCAATTTTTAGTATTAAAGGCGCAATGGACGATTTTTTGGCGATTTGAGAACGCAGGCGGAAGTGCACATGCCACTCCCCCGTGTGGACTGATACAACACACACGTGCGTTTGTTTATTAGCGCGACAGATGACATCGCATCTCTCGTCTCCCGTAGATTTCCGTCCACTTCTGCGTCAGCTCGAACTGTCTTTCTCTGTCTTCATTTTGCCCCGTACACTGAGGGAACTATAGTATGATAGATCCATGCACTTAGACACGCGGAAACGTGGGGACGAACCCCACGCGGCTGCAGGTGAGCAATAGGTGCGTTTTATGATTGATACGTGGCAGGACTAATGGGCAGTCCACGCCACGAGAAAATAAGACTCAGATTTGGGCCAAAAAAATCGTCCATTCAACCTTTAATTTAGGCTGGGCAATATTGACAGAATCTCTTTTTTGCTGATATAATTATTATGTGTTAAAACATGTCTTTAATAGTGTTGGTTGATGTTCAATTTTCAGCCAATCAGCGAGTCTGTAAAAGGAATCACAAAAGTGCAGAAATGTTCCCCTTTTCATTTGTATTTTTAATCAGTAGCATTTTTTACTATAATAAACAATATACCGTAGTCAAAAGTCACATTTTTCATATCTTCTAAATCACGTTCACAATATTATGTACATTTTGATATATATTGTTCACCTCATGTATTTTTGACGAGCCATTTGTGTGTTTTAAACAACATATTGGCAGTTAAATTCTTCCATATTGTGTTAGCTAACGTAATTCAATAGGTTTTAAAACGTGCAAACCTTCCAAGCAAGTTTCTTTTGTACAATGTTAGATACTATTAGGAGTTATATAAAGAATACTACCTAAACTTTGAATAGTGCAAGTTACTCTGAAACTTGTACGATGTATTATTAGCGTCCCGTGGTATTCTTATAAACTTTAGACGTATGATCTAATGTCTGTTTATTCCATCTTTGCGTGCAGCTCCTGTGTTTTACTTCGGAGAGCTGGAGTACCGTGTGGACGAGAGTGTTGGACACGTGGAGGTGAAAGTGTGGAGGACGGGAACCGACCTGTCCAAAAGCGGGACAGTCACAGTCCGATCCCGCAAATCTGAGCCCGTCTCCGCTGACGGTAAATACGCCCGTTCACGGACTCTCCAAACTCACCCCGAGCTGAAAATGTCTTCGAGAGTTTACAGTCTGACTTCTGCAGAACGCTTTATTATCTCGGCTGCTGTTTTAACAACTTCTGGTTTCTTTTATTTTAAAGGTGTAACTTTTCTAGTGGAAGGTCTGTCACCCGCTTTGCTCCACCGTATGGCGCGACATCAGCTGGCAACTATTCAATTACAGAGGTTTTTATTGCTCAGAAAAACCACAATACAATATAGGTTGGTTTAATGCCACAGTGTGGAACATTGCAGGCAAAGCAACAGCATTAGTTTAGTTTAGTTTAGTTTAGTTTAGTTTGGCTGAAAAGGTACAGGCTGAAGCTTTCCTTTTCACGTTTCTCACCAGAAAAGTTACACGTTTTGTTTTGCAACTGTAGGAAACTGTTTTAGTACTTTTCCACTTTCCGTTTGAAGCGTGATCACATAATGTAGGAACTAGGGACTGGGGCCACCCTTTTGGGACTTTCTTATCAGACCAGGAACCTTTTGGTGACACACATACATTTACTGTTGTTATATAATTCCCAGACTTAGACAAACTGCACTGATCCACAAGAGCAATAACTTGGACCATTGCAGCACCAAAAATGTCATTCTTAATAAGTCGCCTAAATAGTACCTACAATGTTTGTGCTTGTGCAGTTTTATGAGCAAGATTACAGTTACAGTGCTCAAAAGGAGTTGGAAGAATGGAGAAACAATACTTTTGTTTTCCTAACCCAATTAAATATGAAAATGTTCCACAGAAGACAGATGTGAATGTGAAAGTCAGACCCACTTTCAGCCTCTGTTACTGTGAGGTCTGGTTCTTCTGACTGAAGAGGAACTGTGGGAATCCAGGGACTTAGTTCTTGATGCTGTCATCACATAAATGATATATAAACATTAGTATTTTGTTCTAAGTTCTGCATGTTGCCGTGCCTTGTCACTATATTGTCATGTTAAGATATTCCTTTATTGTCCCACATGGGGAAATTTCATTGGTGCAACAATGAAATTCACTACATTTTCACTACATTTTCACTATATTTTCATCATTGCACTTCTTCTAGATCAAAACGACTTTATAAAATAACAAAACAGAATCATTTTAATCTGTTCTAATGTGTCTGAACCTGCAGCTGGAGTGGACTACGTGGGCATCAGTCGTAACCTGGACTTTGCGCCCGGCGTGAGCATGCAGACCTTCAGAGTGACCATCCTGGACGATCTGGGCCGTCCCGAGCTGGAGGGACCGGAAACCTTTGACCTGGTGCTGCGGATGCCGGTGAACGGGGCGCTGGGGGAACCGGCCAGAGCCACTGTGCTCATCAACGACTCCGTGTCCGACTGTGAGTGACTTTGAACACTCTCTACAGCTGAATGTTAAGTGAAAATGAAGGTAAAGTTAGAGCTAGTTCCTTTCATTTTAACGTCCCTGTAGTAGTTTTGATGCAGAGCCAGTTTCTTGTTTCTGCCGGTGCCAAGCATGGATAAATGTGTCGTGTCAGGAGGAAATCTAGTATAAAATCTATCCAATATTATTCTGGAAGTTTTTACACACAAGGAAACAGATGATGTCGTGTTCTTTTTTCATGGTCATTCTTCAAAAAAGAGATATATCTTGTGCAAAGAAACATCAACATTTCAAAATCAGTTTTATGTTGTAGTATTCTTATAAAGTCATGTTCACAAGATGAATTAGTTATTTATGGACAAATTCCTTGGTGTAGCTTTGGTATATTCTTTATAAAAAATAGAATAATTTATTCATAGAAAGATTTGGAAATAAAAATAAACACTTAAGAGAGAGAATAGAACAACTCTGTGTCTAAGAGCGCCCTAAACATTCTCCACGGTGAGAGTCAAAGAGTCTGAGCTCAGAGCTCATGAGCCACTGGTCAAGGCCTGAGCTGGTCAGATCAGAAGCTTAGCAGAGATGGGCCTGGTTAGTCCTTGGATGGGACACGTGCCACAGGGGGCGGTGGTGCTCACTGTTGTTGTGTCCTTGGCCAAGACACTTCACCCACCCACTTGCCTCCAGTGTCCATGTGCTGGTGTTTGTGAGAGTGAATGTGGGAAAACGGATGAGACTGAGCCCAGGCCTCCAATCTGGTGTGTTTACCACATGTATGTTCATTAACATGTATGATGTTAATGCACATACATGTTAATAAACAGTGCATGTTAATGAACATACATGTTCATTAACATGTATGTTCATTAACATGTCATTAACATGTATGTTCATTAACATGTATGTTCATTTACAAACAGCATGCTAACGACACTTCCTGTTTCTCGGAGGATAAAACACAATAATTCGAGGCAGAGAAAATGCTGTGGAGATGAGTTTTAAATGTATCTGTTCTTTGGCAAAACCAATTTGACTTTATTTAGCTGCAAAAATATCAGGTAAAGGCCCTTTATTGCACCAAACCCTTGACTTCTTCCCCACACTCGCTCCTCAGTGCCAAAGGTGCAGTTCCGTGAGGCGCTTTACTCTGGAGAGGAGAGCGACGCTCAGATTCTGGCGATGGTTCATCGCAGCGGCGACGTGCGGCACAGATCCACGGTCCGCTGCTACACCAGGCAGGGCTCGGCTCAGGTCGCCTCTGACTTCCATGAACTCCCCAACACCGATGCATCTATTATCACCTTCCTGCCAGGTAATCTCACACAAACATATCGCCTTTGTTCATCAGCCGTCATGAAACTTGACACTGGTTTAATTAAAGAAACAGCTCCACTGTGGATTGTCACCTTTTTGCCACATTCACAGTTTGACAAAGAAGTAAATGAAATAAATAAATATGTCAGTCACACACAGCCTCCCAAACCTGTAAAGCACACGATTAAGTGAAGAAACTGACATTTTGCATTGTTGATTGAGAGATATTTTTAAATCAAGTTGTTGATATATTCAGCTTGTTATTTGACAGACATAAATATACCACACCAAAAAACTGCATATGAACATTAGTCTAAAGTACCTGGCTCCGTTAAAGGCCGTTGCTTTGTGATCTATAACCCACAAAGTCTTTTTGGTTCATACCTTTTTGGAGCATTCTTTGTGAGGTTTGACTGTGGAAATCCCTGTCGTTTTGCAGCAGTTTCTGAAACACTCATGAGATGTTCAAAGTCACTTAAATCCTCTTTCCTCTTTTTGATGCACCATTTGAACTTCTGAACGCTGTCCTCCTCACCACGTCCAGAAGCTTTAAAGTGTGTGGCTGGATGTTGATTTATATTAAACAGCAAATAAACAGATGTACCTACTAAAATCTTATCTTTATTTTAATGATGACATGTACAATCTTATCATAACTTAACTTATTTTTTTTAAGTGTTGCCCATGAATCATAATGTTATTTTCAATGGCAATAATCTCTTGAGTATTTTAAATCCTACACACACATTATTTTAATTTACAACACTGCGAATGCGTAATATTGCTGGGCTCAACATCCTGTAGAGTCATATATGTTAATATGGAAATGGAATGTAGGTAAAATGTGTTAATATGATGATTTTATGTGTGGTATTCTGAGATAATAGACTCAACAACAGAAACATAAATACAAATATCTGTTGATTATCCTTTATGGTATTTAATATAAAGTCCAATCCATACAGACAAATCGGCCCCTGCCTTACACATTATAGGCTCTGAAAAACCACAGATGTATTCATACATAAAACGGCACGCGTATGTTTAGAGCCATTTGACTTGTGATGAACGTTTCCTTCACAGGCGAGACGGAGAAGCCGTGCGTGTTGTCTCTGGTGGACGACTCCCTCTACGAGGAGGGGGAGGAGCTGCGTCTGGTCCTGGGCGGAGCCAGGAGCGACTCTCAGTTCGGGGCGTCGGTGGGAGATCTGAACGAGACTCTGGTCAAGATCAAGGACACTGCAGACAGTACGTGCAACGCCAGATATCCATGTGTCAGAGGCATTTTCCATGTAAACTCTTCTATTTTCCAGAATTTGTTTAATGTATTCTAATAGAACAAAGTGTTGCTGAATAATGAAAGATACATATATAGTATAAAGTGGGACAATGGGTGATTTGATGCAGTTAAGTTTGATCCTTTGTATTTTTGTCTCATACTAATCACTGACACATGCAGAACTAAATTACACTGTGTTTTGTAGATATGAGATGGTTTTCTGAAAATTGACAGATGATTAAAGGCGGCCCAGTGACGGAGCTCGTTCAGCCTTTCCGACTCGTTTTGGTTCACGTTATTCATTTGATATATAGCCTCTTTAACTAAATTGTAAATACAGTTGCTGCTTTTATGATTCTTTTGTGTTTTTACAATCAAACTTTACCACTTTACCAATAGCATCTCCAAAAATATGACCAGTGATGTGTTTGTGAGAGAATGCCATTTTCTGTGTTCTTTCTCTGATGGGAAGGAGACATTTGGAGATTGTCAAAAATGTATTATATTCAAGACGTTGGCAGTTCATTTAGAACTAAAAGTACTGAAGAATCAGAATGGTCCAATTTCCAGTTTTGCCCATTTTCACCCGATTAACATGCTGAAACATACCACTGTTTTTGTAATTACTCTTCCTCGTATGCTTGTAACCAGGTCTACTTTGTGGTTGTATTTGTTTCTTTTGGCCTTTATGTAGGGCAGAAACTTCAAACATATTCTTGCTAAGCATTTATTACAAAAGACCAAATGCACAGTGCTTTTTGGTTCAATTTGAATTATGTAACAATACGGTTCATTTTTTTATGTACCTTTTTTCCACGATCACTTGGCAGTCTATGTTACTTTTGTCAGAAAATACATGACATGATTTTTAACTGTTTTTTCGGCAGTTGGGTATTCAAATACATCACCTGATTTCATGTGTCTCTGCCCTTTAGAGCCCATCATCCGCTTCTCGGAGACCAAGTTCAGTGTGAGCGAGCCTAAGGAGGCGGGGTCTGTTGTCACGGTGAAGGTCCCCGTGGTGCGCCTCGGAGACACGTCCAAAGTGTCCGTGGTCCGAGTCCACACCAAAGACGGGTCAGCGGTCTCTGGGGAGGACTATCACCCAGTTTCTCAAGGTGAAGCTCTTTCTTTTACAGACGCGTCGCTGCAGCACTGCAGAGTTCAGCTGCAGGAAACAGACAGTATTTTGTACACAAGAACCTCAATACAAGTTTCAAAACTAATTTAAATAAGGAGTTATGTTTGTAGTTGAGCATAAGATGTGGATTCCTCGATAAAAATACAAACTAAATTAGCAATTTCCTTTAACTCTTAGAGCGATGTATTTTAAACCTTTCTGCTGCCACCACGCTCCGTCATGTCAATGTCAATATTGTGCACATTTATGGACTATTATTATATGTTTTTAATAGCAATCTTGAAGCCACCAAGTAATAAATAAGGAATACTATTATGATTATGATTGCAGTATGGCAACAATCATTGAGTCCATCGAAAATGCATTTATTCCCATCAAATCATGACTCAAACCGCGTCTCTTCAAAAATGACATAATGTGTGCATTTGTCGCTGTCTCTGTTTGTGTCCCTCATGAATTCTGGTCCTAGTATTCAGTATTTTCGTAAGAAATAATACAGTTACAGATTGTATTTGAAATCTTATGAAACTGCTTTGTTTGTGCGTATCATGAGGAGGCGGAGCATTTGTTCCGCTTCAATTTCACTTTTAGCTGCAGAAGGAGATTAGACCTGTCTGAAGCTTCTCTGTCAAGTGTATGACACCTAATATGATGCTTAAAGATAGAGCTACTTCTAGATCTTCCATGCAGTTAAATTGAATGACGCACTGACACCAAACTTTTGTTTTTTTTATTAGATTACGACAAAGTTCTTAAAACAGTTAATAATGTAATAATCTTTATTATAGTATTTTTGTAATTCATTATAAGCCTGTACTTCATAAACCTCAGAAAGCCTAAAATATTTTTGAAAAGGCAAATGCAATCAGTTAAAGCATGACGCACACAGCAGCACATTTAACTTCATTTAAATAATCACATTTTAACTTGTACAGCCAATGAATAATTAGGCCTAATATTACTAAATATTTACACATGACATTTCTTATGAAACAGCCTTAGCATCTCTCTTTTAATCCAATCATCTGATACAGCCCCTGATCTAAACTTGATCTAAACTTTAGAGTCTCCATGCTGATTGGTCATCTGAGTCTCTGTGCTGATTGGTCATCTGAAGGATAATTAACTCACTCTCAAAACATCCGACTTCCTCTGTACCTGCAGATCTAGGTCTAATTTAATGTATTTCATGAGATTCTATTTATATTTTTAATTAACAATACCCCACGCTACCAATGTAAAGTGCACATTGTGATTTAATTACATCTAAATCAGAACAAACCAAGGTCTCTAAAACAAGGGAAAATGATACGGTGCATATTTAGTTATAGTTTAATTTACATGGGTTATTTAATTAGAATGTACAAATGAATCCCTTTTCCAAAGACGTTCTTGTAAACAAGCAGAAATACTGCTATCACTGTTTGAGAACTGTCATTCGTGAACAATGCTTTATTTAAGATATGTTTATTGCTTATGGCTAATTCACAGTTGGTATCTTATAATAAATGCATCATAAAAAAGTCTATAAATTATTACTAAAAGACTAGAACATTACCTGTGGTCTGAAGCGGTGCAGGATCCAGTGTTTACTGCACAAAGGAATCTCTCCTGCAGCTTTGGCACAACTTATGGAAAGAGCTGAGTTCTTCATATAGTTTTATATTAACCAAATGCTTAAAGTTAGTGACGAGAAGAGGAAGATATTTTTTGAACAAGACATTGATTGCCAATTTCACCCCCAAATGGGTAAAAGGTAATTTTCTCAATATAGTCCATCAGAGACTCATGTCATTTTTTATTTCAGTTCAACTTTTTCTAGCGTGAGAAAAGTTAAAAACCCGGTCTTGGTCCAAATTTAAGCTCCTTTCTTGGCTTAATCAGGGCTTGAAATATGTATAAGTCTATATTAAAACGTTATGTGTCCACCATTCAAACTGCAAATCTTAAATCACAGAGCGTTGAATTTCTCATTTAGTCTGATATTTTCTCAGCCCAAAGCGCGTTTAGAAGGCAAAGGAACATAATGGTGATCGAGCACCTTTGGCACTTTGTGAAGAGAAAACTGTTTATTCAAATAGAACAATCAAACGTAAACTTTGGATAACTTCTGCAGTTTTACATTTTTATCAAAGTCTCCGTTCGTTTAGAAAAAGATGCCTCAAAAAAAAAAAACCTCATCGGACTTATCACAAATTCAAATGAGTCTGGCGAGTCTAGCGAGGCGGCCTCGCGTCGGCCGGATTTACATTTAAAGCAGTTTGGGTGGCGTGTGTGTGTCTTGCGTTCTCCAGACGTGGAGTTCAAACAGGGCGACCAGGAGCACATGGTGGAGGTGGAGGTGCTGTTCGATGGCGTCAGGGAGATGAGGGAGGCCTTCACTCTGCACCTGAAGCCAGACGACAACATGGTGGCCGAGACGCAGGTCAGACTCATTCACATTCACTTTGTGCAGCGATCGGATGGATTACAGCCCGAAGATGCACGGCTACAATATATTTCACTGGCCACTATCTCCTTTGTTTTGTGTGGGGTTTTTTTTCCCTTGTGTTGCCCGTGTTCAGAATCAGAATCAGAAAAGTTTTGTCAATGAACAAAACTCACAAACATAGGAACTTGCTTTGGTGATTCAGTGCAACATAAAGCAATTAACACATGATAAAACAACCTATTTAAAATCAAATGTATATCAGATCAAACATCAGAAAGGGCATGAATTAAAGAAAATACATTTATTTTGTGTTGTGTCTGGACATGGAGCTTATGAAAAAGAGAGTCTGATACTGTGTAAATAAATAAATCAATTATTACTACTACTACCGTATTTTTCAGAGTATAAGTCGCCAAAAAATGCATAATAGAGAAGAAAAAAACATATATAAGTCGCACTGGAGTATGAAATGTGGTTGCAAGTGTGAAAATAACAAATAATATCACATATATAAGTCGCTCCCGAGTATAAGTATATAAGTATAAATATAAGTATAAGTCGCACTCCGGCCAAAAAAGGTGTGACTTATAGTCCAGAAAATACTACTACTACTACTACTACTACTACTACTACTACTACTACTACTACTACTACTACTACCTACTCGTACAGTACACTGCCTGTCCAAAAATAAAGTCGCCACAGAATAAAAGGGGCACACGGTCTAATATTTGGTTATAACAAGCTTCTGCAGTATTAACATATTTATTTCCATTCAGAGTTACATTGTTTTTCACCAGTTGATCTTGTATTGATGTGAGAGAGAGTGACCACTGCACAAAACCCTCTCCAGCTCGTCCCAAACACTCTAATGACATCTTTTCCATGACGGCGGGATTTGTCTTTCCACGTGGTTGTTTCATAAATAAGAAGCCGCTCGCTGCATTAGTTTGGTTTAAATAACGCGTTGCAGCTGAAAGATCTTCACTCATGCAGCAGTTCTTTTTTTTACACTTCTTTATGGGTGCTATGAGGGAACAATTAAAATATTAAAAATGCAAAGTTGTGAGGAACTAATTAGACTGTCCACAGGGGAACTGAAGCGCTCTTTTCTGCAAAACCACACTCGCTCGGACTGTCTTTTCAGTGAACGCAGCGAACCTTTTTGAACGCTTTAGCCATTCACATAAAGACTAGAAGCATAAAGCACACTCAACAGCAGCAGTGTGAGCATTTGCTATGCTACATTTAGTCTTTTTTGATATATTCACTGTATTCATTACTTTCTTATTGTTACTATAGCTAAAATAATTACGTTTAGTGCAGTTTGACCTGTCAAAAGCCTTGAACAATAGTGATACTAGCGTCAGATTACCACGTCCTATTCATCCGGTCCTTGTCAAATAAAGAATACATGCATATAAATAAAAGAAGTATAACAGGGTTCCATAAATCACCAATATCAAGACTCTGCTGCCCTTGAACCACAGTTTTGTAATGCACCGCTTGTATTATAGTGTGTTGGACTGAAGCACGTCACAAATTAGCCACTGTCACATTTCTTCAACTCGAAAAGTGAAGCGCCGACCCGACGTTTGTGCCTGTTTCCAGTGAGAATCCCACCTTAGTTGAGCAGTACACCTGCCGACACCACTCCAACGTAATAGGAGAGGTTTTGTATGGTTTTATCGACCAATAATATTTATCAAGGTCAGCCCCTCTGAGGCCGGGATCTGGTTTATAGCGGTGCCCTAGACCAGACAACAGGGGCCTCGTACCGCAGGATGAAAACAGTCGCCATAAATAATAGATTAACCACAGAAAACTGTGAGACCAAGAAGAAGAAACACAATGACTAAATATGGAGAATGTGAGGCAGTTCTAAACAGATCGTGAAGGTATAATAATAATAATCCTAAATGCCACTGAAACAAAATGAAAAAGTAACTCTGTATATCAGCAATCAAGGCAAAACTACTTTATTCTGTGTATTTTAAACTACTCTCGTGGTCCTTGGAGGGCTTTGTCCCACTAATAGAAGCAGAAGGCCTCATCGCTTCATCTCCATTTGTCTCGTTCTCGCTGAAAGCCATAAAAAAAAAGTTTCCAAAAATGTTTTCAATTGTTGCTGGTTCAAAATTCCTTTAACCCTTTCCCTCCCTCAGGTGACCAAAGTGATCGTGTACATCGAGGAGACCAACAGCATGGCGGACGTCACCTTTCCGTCGCTGCCCCACGTCGCGTCGCTGCTTCACTATGACGACGCCGAGAGGACGGGGGACAAGCTCCGCCCACCGGCTGGATACCCGGTCGTCTGTGTTACTGTGCGTGTTACTCAAGCAAACTACAACTACTACTACTCCTGCTGTTTACGCTACTGCCACTTCTACTGCTACTAGTGCAACCTTTACATCTTCTACTGCTACTAGTGCAACCTTTACATCTTCTACTGCTACTAGTGCAACTTTTACATCTTCTACTGCTACTAGTACAACCTTTACATCTTCTACTGCTACTAGTACAACCTTTACATCTTCTACTGCTACAAGTGCAACCTTTACATCTTCTACCGCTACAAGTGCAACCTTTACATCTTCTACTGCTACTAGTACAACCTTTACATCTTCTACTGCTACTAGTGCAACCTTTACATCTTCTACTGCAACTAGTACAACCTTTACATCTTCTACTGCTACTAGTGCAACCTTTACATCTTCTACTGCTACTAGTGCAACCTTTACATCTTCTACAACCTTTACATCTTCTACTGCTACTAGTACAACCTTTACATCTTCTACTGCTACTAGTACAACCTTTACATCTTCTACTGCTACTAGTACAACCGTTACATCTTCTACTGCTACTAGTGCAACCTTTACATCTTCTACTGCTACTAGTGCAACCTTTACATCTTCTACTGCTACTAGTGCAACCTTTACATCTTCTACTGCTACTAGTACAACCTTTACATCTTCTACTGCTACTAGTACAACCTTTACATCTTCTACTGCTACTAGTGCAACCTTTACATCTTCTACTGCTACTAGTACAACCTTTACATCTTCTACTGCTACTAGTGCAACCTTTACATCTTCTACTGCTACTAGTACAACCTTTACATCTTCTACTGCTACTAGTACAACCTTTACATCTTCTACTGCTACAAGTGCAACCTTTACATCTTCTACTGCTACAAGTGCAACCTTTACATCTTCTACTGCTACTAGTACAACCTTTACATCTTCTACTGCAACTAGTACAACCTTTACATCTTCTACTGCTACTAGTGCAACCTTTACATCTTCTACTGCAACTAGTACAACCTTTACATCTTCTACTGCTACTAGTGCAACCTTTACATCTTCTACTGCTACTAGTGCAACCTTTACATCTTCTACTGCTACTAGTGCAACCTTTACATCTTCTACAACCTTTACATCTTCTACTGCTACTAGTACAACCTTTACATCTTCTACTGCTACTAGTGCAACCTTTACATCTTCTACTGCTACTAGTGCAACCTTTACATCTTCTACAACCTTTACATCTTCTACTGCTACTAGTGCAACCTTTACATCTTCTACTGCTACTAGTACAACCTTTACATCTTCTACTGCTACTAGTGCAACCTTTACATCTTCTACTGCTACTAGTGCAACCTTTACATCTTCTACTGCTACTAGTACAACCTTTACATCTTCTACTGCTACTAGTGCAACCTTTACATCTTCTACTGCTACTAGTACAACCTTTACATCTTCTACTGCAACTAGTACAACCTTTACATCTTCTACTGCTACTAGTGCAACCTTTACATCTTCTACTGCAACTAGTACAACCTTTACATCTTCTACTGCTACTAGTGCAACCTTTACATCTTCTACAACCTTTACATCTTCTACTGCTACTAGTACAACCTTTACATCTTCTACTGCTACTAGTGCAACCTTTACATCTTCTACTGCTACTAGTGCAACCTTTACATCTTCTACTGCTACTAGTGCAACCTTTACATCTTCTACTGCTACTAGTGCAACCTTTACATCTTCTACTGCTACTAGTACAACCTTTACATCTTCTACTGCTACTAGTACAACCTTTACATCTTCTACTGCTACTAGTACAACCTTTACATCTTCTACTGCTACTAGTGCAACCTTTACATCTTCTACTGCTACTAGTACAACCTTTACATCTTCTACTGCTACTAGTACAACCTTTACATCTTCTACTGCTACTAGTGCAACCTTTACATCTTCTACTGCTACTAGTGCAACCTTTACATCTTCTACTGCTACTAGTACAACCTTTACATCTTCTACTGCTACTAGTGCAACCCTTACATCTTCTACTGCTACTAGTGCAACCTTTACATCTTCTACTGCTACTAGTACAACCTTTACATCTTCTACTGCTACTAGTGCAACCTTTACATCCGGGCGTTATAATAACATGAAACTACCTTTTCATAGAGATTTCCTAGCCTTCCTCCAGATCTATTGGAACTGATAAACTGGCTGCATTATACTGAAAAAGTAAAAAGTTTCAGTTCAAAGTTCCCATTGTAAACAAATCCATGAGCATTTGAGCATTTCCTGATTTAGGAATTGATAAACTAGTACAAGAATCAAATGAGTTTCAGAACATGTTTGCAGAGGTCTAAACGATTTGTCTGTGAAAATACAGTACAATCTATTATATATATAATTGCAGACAAAAAATAGTTCCCCGATAACAATATTCAGAAGACATTTAGTCAGTCCAACTGTCTTAAAACATGTCTTTTAAATTAGGAATTGAGTTTTAATTATTAGACAAATGAATGAAACAAATAAAAACTATACCCGTAATAGAGTAAGTTTAGAGCTTTGTATTTTTATACAGCTCTTTAGGTATATTTTTTTTACTATAAACAACACACTCGATAATCAAATAGTAAATTGCTTCAAAACAACATTCACGATGTTATCTACATTTCCACTCTTACTCCTTTGCGATTGGAACTACATTGTGATTATTCCGCCTCTTGTTCGTTTCTCTCTTTTATAGTGCAGTCCTGTACCACAAGTCAAAACTAAACCTCAAACTCTGCTCGGATCCTATTTGCATCTGGTAAATTTTATATGTCCTGTCACACCTGCCGTTTTATTGCCCTGTCGGTGGTCCTGTCTGCCGCCGCCGCCGCCGCTTCTGCTGTGGAGGCCTTCGTTTTGGCAGTCCACCAACTACCAAATACCTCCAAAAGTCTAGTGCCGCAGTGCCACAGATTTTAAGGGACAGAGGCATAACTTTTGTGATAGGAAATCATAAAGTTCACTTTTGGAGCGGCGCCGCGTCACCTGTTGACAGCTTCTGTTTCCGCCACATCGTCTTGTCGTGATCTGGAAACACTTGCAGTTTAAAACCCTGGAAATCCACGCCTGCATTTCCTTCTGGTCGCAGAAACTCCACAGTTTTACACAAGTGCACAGGCAATTGAAATTATTATTAGCCCCAAACACTCACTCAAGCTGTTTTGTAACACGGTACCTGTATTCTCTGTGTTGCCATCTCGCTAATTATCGCTATTGTTTTCTATTGTTTGCTATTGTTATCCTGCGATATAACGGATAGGGAGTCGAAAACTATTTTTCTCCATAAGCCAGACCCAAGACCGAGTAATCGAGGTCTCAGGAAAAGCATCTGACATACACAAAACATGGTAAGCCTAATTAAAACTCCACATGTAAACAACAGCATTAAAAAATAGAAAAAAAAACAAAGGAATAATATGACAGACTTAAAATAACATCATTTTAGCCTCTACTGTATTGTGTAGGTTGTCATTTTTGGTTTATTTTAACGTCAACCTAACCACAGACATTAGTGCGATCATTCATTTCTAATCAATAAATCAACATTTACGATTCTTGCTTTTTTCCCACCTTTTGTTCCTTAAATTTAGGATATTAAACCCGTGTCCGGTGAGATAAATCTTAATAGCTCTCCCTGCAACCGCGTCCTTGAGGAAGTCTCAGCTCTTCGTCCTTAAAGACACATAACACTCTTTAGTCGACCTCGGTTGTCACGCGGCGACACCCGGGAGAGCGGCTAAAGGCGAGGTTCAATACGTAAATGGGTTTCCGCGCTGCGTTAAGCCCTGCGCGTCTCAGGTGACGTGGCGGGCGCCTTCCGCAGACTGAGTGTCTGTGTTCTGGTCAGCGGCGTGGGAGGTTCCCTGTGGAGACAAAATGAAGTAGTCGTGTTTAAAGCTCGAGTGGTGAGGTGCACTTGAACGCTCCCGGCGCACAGGGCTCGTAATAAAGAACACTTCACGTTGCCTGTGCGGTCAGAACGTGGAGAAATCTTTTTAACCCCGAATGCTATTAAACTATAAAACACAATGGTCCGTAGAGTCCAAAGTAAAGCAGTGGCATTGATCCAAATTGTGCGTTTACGATTAAGCTTTAACACTTAATGACTGCCGGTGCACTTTTATTAGCTTTAATAAAACATGAACAAATATTCATGCTGAACAAACAGTTTATTATGAATGATTCAGGCTTTGTAACTAGGCGTACTACCCTAATCCTAACCTTATAACCCCCTTCATTAATAAACTATTGTTCATTATGAATTAAGTCTTTGTTTGTGCTTCATTAAGTCTAATTAAGGTGTAGTGGTTATAAAGTGGAATTGAATAAAGCAAGAGTCACTTATCTCGCATATTAACCCTGTTTTGACATGTTCCACTTTGTTTTGTTTGTTACTTCTTTCTTACTAATACTTACAGTCATTGATTTATGTTTGTGTAATCTTTGTCTTATTTGGAAGGATATATCTGGATTATAATAAGTCATATTAATATCATGAGCTTTTATTTAGAAGTGTCCCATAACAGTGTAATAACATAGTATTCTTTTTTTATATGTCATTATGTGTGTTTTTTACAAGTAACAAATCCAGATACTTAAATTCCTCATACTCAAGTTAAGTTGAAAAATATGTGTAAACAAACCATAGAATATTGCACATTTTAAAATATATTGCTGTTAAAGACAAAAATGAATATATTATGTCAATCCAACAACAATGTCTTTAAACATATAAGTTGAGGTTGAAGTTTAATCATCAGACTAATGTGAAGTGCAGCGATATCACTTTATACCTTATCTTTTTGTGGCTTTTTTAACTACAAAAATACACCCATTATTCAAATGTTGCATATCTACAAAACAGCCTTCCTGATCATATCTCAATTGTTGTCGCAGTTGTGCAAATATCCCTCTTTTCTCTAACCCCCCTCACTCTCCCTCCCATGTGTTCCCCTCTTTCAGGCCTGCGACACCAAATACTCGGACTACGACAGGACCGGCTCCATCTGCGTCAGCGAGCACATCAACAACACGCTGACCCGCTACCGCTGGCTCGTGAGCGCCCCCGCCGGGCCGGACGGCGTCACCAGCCCCATGCGAGAGGTGGACTTCGACACCTTCTTCACCTCCTCCAAACTGATCACGCTGGACTCCGTCTACTTCCAGGCCGGCTCCAGGGTGCAGTGTGCGGCCCGGGCCGTCAACGCCAACGGGGACGAGGGCCTGGAGCTCAGCAGTCCCATCGTCGCCGTGAGCAACAAAGAAGGTGAAGACGCTCAGACTGACGACTTCATGCGGTGTTTATCCCAGTCGCCGTCAAGTACTGTGGGAAGTGACAAAGTAGAAGAGTAAAAGGGCGGCGCTGAAGTCAAATCTGTACTTTAGTCTAGGTTAAGTCATTACTTTTGACTTTTACTTCACTACATTTGAGAACAAGTACCGTATTTTCTGGACTATAAGTCGCACCTTTTTTCATAGTTTTGGCCATGGTGCGACTTATACTTATATTTATACTTATATACTCATACTCCGGAGCGACTTTTATGTGATATTATGTGTTATTTTCACACTTGCAACCGCATTTCATACTCCAGTGCAACTTATACATGTTTTTTCTTCTCTATTATGCATTTTTTCATTTTTTGGCCGGTGCGACTTAAACTCCGGAAATACGGCATCTGTTCATGGTGATGTCCATCCAGCCCAAGCTTTAAGCAAACAAAAATACATCCAATCAACCAGGAAACTGATTTGAATTGAAAGATCAGCACAATTCTGTATCACAATTTCTACATTTAACACCGACAGTTCTTAAAATCTGTTGCAATTGTTAAACAGACACTACAGCCCTTTCAACAAAGTCGATTTTTATGTACTTCTTTTACTTTTACTTGAGTATTTATGTTTTTGTTCCTGTTCGTTCACCTCTGATAAACCTGAACAGTCATCGGATATTCTCCAGGTAAAGAAAGAGCGCTTCCACTTTGAATGAATCCAATTTCAAGGCCAACCATCCATTGAAATGTGCCGCATTCATGTTCAGTATCTTAGCGCTCTGTGTGGTTAGTTGTTAAGTAAAGATGTCATCTGCTGAAAACGAAAGGTTGTGGCAAAACTTATGATGTGAATTTGGTTTCATTGATCACACGTGCGATTATTCATAGGAAATGTTCGCAGTAATCCTGACCAGAGTACACAGTCTTGGATTACACAGGTTCAGGAGCAACGCCGTTATCGTGCGTTTTTCAAAGATCGCTCTGTGATGACAATAAAGCTTGTTTGTGGACACTAACACGAGTAAAAATGGGCCAAATATACCCCCAAACTACAACAAAAAACGTGTAGATGCCGGCAGCTTACTTCTGTCACCATAAAAAACAGTTACACCCGCAAGCGACAATGAAGGGTCTTTAACGTTTGTTTGGTCGTGTTCATTTACCTGAAACATGTGGCCACGACACAAATACAATGTCTAGACTTACACGAAATCCAGTTGGGCTTTAAAATGATTAGATGTTTCAATAATTAGCCTAAGTTGTGTAATTGTTCTCGAGAGAATGTGTGAAAATCGTCAAAACAGACATTTAAAGAATGACATTTTAAAAAGTGCGCGGTGCGATTAATAGTGACTAATCATAATTTTAAAATGTGATTCATCTGATTCATTTTTTATCGAAGGACAGCGCTACTTTTTTATTGGATTATACGGATTTTACAGTTTTAGACAGGTTTTGATGGATGTTTTTCTTCTCATCCCGTGCTCGGTGCTTGATGTCCCTCCGTCTCGTGTCACTCTAAGGCATGTGTCAGCCGCGGAAGATGGGAACGGTGGGAGCGGAGCCGTTTTCTGCTAAACTCCGCTACACCAGCGCCGATGACCCCGAGCACCCCAACCTCATCAAAGTCACTGTCACCATGCCGC